>NC_142005.1:2325000-2570000 GCF_049901715.1 Pseudonaja textilis
AGGGTCTTCAAACTTGGCAAGTTTAAGACTTGTGGACTTCAACTCCCAGAATTCCTGAGCTAAGGCGACTGAAGGAGGAGGAATTCTGGGAGTTGAAGTCCACAAGCCTTAAAGGTGTCAAGTTTGAAGGCCCCTGTTCTATATTATATTCTCAATCTCTGCAACTTTAAGAGGGTGGAGTTCAGCTCCCAGAATGCCTCAGCCCGCATGTGCCAGCTGGGGAATTCTGGGAGTTGAAGTCCACAAGTGGTCGAGTTTACGTTTACATTTGATTTGATTTGTCAGTTGCTTACAGGTATAAGAATAAATGTAGTTTTGAATACATGAGATAGGTTACATAAGAAAAAATTAAAAAACAATAATAGGACAGGGACGGTAGGCATGATTCGTGCGCTTATGCACGCCCCCTAGTTTAAACTAGTTTTTTTTAAACTAGCTTCAAGATCTCCTGGCTTAAAGGCACACACACTTTTCAATGGGAGACAGAGCTGGCTGGGGAATTCTGGGAGGTGAAGTCCACCCCTCTTAAAAGATGCAGAGATTAACAAACCAGTTAAATTAAAGGGCAGATGTTTTAATAAGCTGAAGGATTTGCACATTGTTTTATAAGACAGTGCTTTTTTAAAAAAAACAACAAAAAACACCTACCTTGTTTTTTTAAGACCGTGCTATTAAAAAAGACCCTGCAGTGTTGCTCTTTATAAGGAGTTTCTTTCTTAAGGTTCAGTGGAGGCCCGAGAGAGTCTTTCCTAAACAATAGCCTTCATTTGCAGATGTACTAGTTTCTATCTGCATGCATAATAAAAGGGAACTGGAGGGCCGAGTAAGACGGTATGGCCACATGTGGCTTAGGAGAGAAGAAAAGAGCAGATAGGAAGGACAATACAGAACAAAGAGGAGCAGAAAACAAACTGAGTTTAAAAACATTAAATGGTGTTAGTTGTCTCTGATCCTAAACGTCTCAGGAATTTAGTGGGGTAGGTGCTCCATGGCTGGAGGTTTTCAAGAAGAACCTGGACAGCCGTTGGTATCTAGGACAGAGGTCTCCAACCTTGGCAACTTTAAGACTTCTTGTTGTGGTTTGCTGGCATCAGGTACGGACAGCAGCAGTCTCTGGGAGCGAGGACTCGGACGAGGGGCCTGCGTGTGATGCAGGGATGGGGTCAGAGGTCGTGGAGTCTGGCAGCAGTGACGAAGAGGACCCCGGGGAGCCTGTGTCCAGTGCCCGTGCACGCAGGGCTGCTTGAAGGAAAGAGCAGCTGGAGCAGCACGGACGACTCGGGAGTAAGGCTGGAAGGTGATGGCCCCTCCCATAAGGGATAAAAGCCACCCTTCGGGGTTGGCTTCTTTGCAGGAAGCAAAGAAGTTCTTTCTACTCAGAGTCCTCGTTGAAGTCCTGCTTACTCCGGTTTGTTTTTGGAAATTTCTGACACTGGATATTTACCTGCAAATAGTCTTTTGTTCTTGGCAGCCTTTCGCAACCTTGAAAGAGCTGGCTCTTATCTGGGACAATTAGTATTGAATGACTCTTGGTGGTGAATGCACAGAATTCACAGCGCCACATTAAAAAAGGTTTGCTTTTATACATACTTTGTGTTTGTTTGATTTGAACAAGGCTTGGGGCAGAATACTTGTGGACTTCAACTCCCTGGGAGTTAAAGTCCACAAGTCTTAAAGTTGCCAAGGTTGGAGACTCCTGGTCTAGGATGATTACCTGCTGGAGCAAGGGGTTGGACTAGAAGACCTCTAAGACCCCTTCCAACTCTGTTGTTCTATGTTGTATATTTGACGCCAGGGAGCGTCAATTTGGGGTGAGCAGGAAGACGCTTCAAAAATTCAGAACCAGCACCTTAATCGTTATTGTCGTATCTCTGGGTACACCAGACCATTTTGGAGCAGATGGTAGTTGAGGGTTTGGGCCAGGTTTCGCCTCTGGTTTCTCCAGGAGAGGTCCAGCTGGAGAAGATCAGATGTTCTTGGTGGCCTGCACATCAGCGGACAGGGATGGTCACGAGAGCTTCAACCAAGATGGAGAATATGTCTCTGGCCACCGCGACCTTTGAACGGCCCAAACACTTTATATCTTTCCTCTGTTAGATTTGCCCTGTTGCCTTTCTCTGCTGCAAGTGTGGCTGGAGATTCGAACAGATCTCTCACTTTTTGGAGAGAAGAACCTGGTGGGAAAAGGTAGCTCCAAAATAGACTGAGTGTTGAGGACTTCCGAATCTCTGGATGATTTAGAGCGGACTGTGGTCACTTTGAAGGGTCGACTTCAACTCCCAGAATTTCCCAGCCAGCATGGAATTCCAGGCGTTAAGGTCCACCCCACTTCAAGCAGCAAGGCTGAGAAATTGCTGACTCAGACAACAGGTTAATTTCAATTTTAGCAGACCTATGGTCCTCTTGAGCAGGGGAGGTTCAGATTGGCGGAATTGCTTGCGATGCCTTTGAACAGGGGCCTTCAAACTGGACAGCTTTAAGACTTGTGGACTTCAACTCCCAGAATTCCTCCTCCTCCAGTCATGTTAGCTCAGGAATTCTGAGAGTAGAAGTCCACAAGTTTTAAACTTGCCAAGTTTGAAGACCCTTGCGAAAGATGATAGATAGATGATAGGTAGGTAGGTAGGTAGATGGGTGGGTAGGTAGGTAGGTAGGTTGATAGATGATAGCTAGATAGGTAAATAGGTAGGTACGGGGGGAGGAGAGAGAGAGAGAGAGGGAGAGGTGATAGATCAGGGGTCTTCAAACTGGACAGCTTTAAGACTTGTGGACTTCAACTCCCAGAATTCCTCCCCCTCCAGTCACGTTAGCTCAGGAATTCTGGGAGTTGAAGTCCACAAGTCTTAAACTTGCCAAGTATGAAGACCCTTGCCCTATGCCAACATCTACCATTCATGGTCTTTTCCTGGGTACTAAGCTGTGGTATGAGGGCCTCCTGCACGTCACACCACATCTTCACTGGCAAGCCGGTTTCTCCCCTTGCTAGCTGGCCTTCAACTCAACACAAGCATGGTCACCTTTGTGGATATTCTCAGCCATCCAGGTCACGGTTGTCCCAAAGGTGCTTTTTCAAGAAGGGAACTGGAGTTTTCTGGGGGGGGTTTCCCCCTTGAAAACATTTCGCTTGTCATCCAAGAAGCTTTTCTAATGTTTTTTTTTTGTGTGTGTGTGTGAGCATTTTCAGAGAGAAAAAAAACGCACCAAGAAATGTCTAGTTGGCTTTTGGAAAGACATGCATGGGACATGTTCCTCTCCGTGATCTGAGCCTCAAGGTTGATTGCACATTGAGGACACTTGGCTGCCTTTCCTTCAAGACCCCCCCCTCGGTCCCCAGTCTTTCGTAAAGCTCTTCCAAGGAAGCTTTCTTGTTCTCTGGAAACGGAATGGGAGAGGGAGAAAGAGGGAGAGGGAGGAAGGGAGGGAGGGAGAGAAGAGAAAGAAAAGAAAGAGAGAAGAGGAGAAAGAGGAAAGAGAGGAGAGGGAAAGAGAGTGAAAGAGTAGAGAGAAGAGGAGAAAGAGAGGAAAGAGGAGAGGGAAAGAGAAAGAGGGAGAGAGAGTGAGTGAAAGAGAAGAGAGAAGAGGAGAAAGAGGAAAGAGAGGAGAGGGAAACAGAAAGAGGAGAGAGAGAAGAGGAGAAAGGAGAGGGAAAGAGAAAGAGGGAGAGAGAGAGAGAGAAAGAGAAGAGGAGGAGGAGAGAGAGAAAAAAGAGAAAAAGACAGACAGAGAGAGAGAGAACCAGACTACAGACAGAGAGAAAAGAGAGAGGAGAGAGAGAGAGAAATATGCACCTGATGCAATCGGTGCTTTATCATTCACAAACTATGCTCTTCCTTTGAAGAGAAGCATTCAAGGGAGGCTTACAGGGTTAGGGTCTTTCTTGCAAAGGGGGAAGGGGAAAGGCGGGGGGAACTCTGGGTTTGGGGAAAGAAACGTGTGATGGACAATAATTAGCATTTAAATGGTTGGGGTGAATAAAGCCAGCATATTAATGTTGTGATTTGACCAGTGGAGTCTAGACTTTGGGGGTAAGGAAGTCTGGTCGCTCATCCAAACCAAAGTCTAGGACACTTTTCTCTCAGCCGCGGTCACTTTAAGATTGGGTGGACTTCAATTCCCAGAATTCTCCAGCCGGCTCGAAAAAAAGCCCTCCTCTGTCCCTGCCTTGCTTCTAAACTATCCTTGGTAGGCTTGTAGCTTCGTCCTGTTGGCTTAATTGGGCGTTCCTTGGGTTGTGTGAAGGTGTGGGGCTTCAACCCCGCAAAGCCGATTTGGGCTGCTATCCAAGCCAGAGGTTCAACATTTTTGATGTCCCACCTTCCAAAATGGCCGTCCCTTCTGGGCCATGTGCAAAGCACTGAAATCGTTTTCACACTGGTGGCCACAGGGGAGGGCTGTGAAATTGTCCTCGCACTGCAGGGTGTGGTGGGGAGACGGCTCTAGGAGTTTCAGAGAGCTCCAAAAACCAGGTGGATGCAGGGAAGGTGGCCTGCAGGTGGAAGGAGGAGGAGGCTGAGCAGTTCCCACCTTGCCCAGGTAGACACCTGTGCTTGGAAGTCCTGGAGCCTGGCAGATGTTAAGGGAGCGCTGCTAATATAAGCAGCAGCTGGGTGCCATCCCTGCATGGCTGGCGGAGCTGCCACCTGCCCTGGATGACAGGTTGGCTGCATGACCCACTTGGTGTAGCGTGGCGGCCTGTCTCTAGGACGGTTTCATAAATCCAGGCGATCCTCGCCATAGGACTTTAATAGGGAGCAGAACTTCCATGGCTGAGCGGTGCAGTTTGCAAAGCACTGTGTTGATGTCCTTCTTTCACCGTCTCTCTAAAGCCCGCAGGCAAGGAGATCCCATCTGGGACAGGGGTTGGACTAGAAGACCTCCAAGGTCCCGCCCAGCCCTAGGATTCTATGATTGTATGACCTTGGGGCTTACTAGAAAACCTGTAATGTCTCTTCCAGCCTTTTGATACTGTGATTCTATGATCTTGGGCAAGAAGGCCTCCAAAGTCCCTTCTAGCCTTTTGATTCTACGATTCTATGATCTTGGGCAGGGGGCTAATAGAAGATCTCTAAAGTCCCTTCCAGTCCGGTGAGTCTATCACCTTGGCTGTAAAGCTAGTCTAGAAGACCTCCAGTGTCCCTTCCAGCCTGACATTATGATTCTGTGATATTGGGGGTGGGGTGTAGCTTCTTCCGGTTCCGGTTATGAAGACCTACAAGGTCTCTCTAGCCCTGTTGTTCTGTGGTTCTATGATCTTGGGCAAGGCGATGGACTAGAAGGCCTCCAAAGCCCTTCTAGCTTATTCTACAATCTTGGGCAGGGGGTTACTAGAAGCTCTCCAAGGTCCCTTCCAGCCCTAGGGTTCTATGATCTTGGCTATGGAGCTGGACTAGAAGACCTCCAAGGTCCCTTCTAGATCTGTGATTCTATGATCATGGCTATGGAGCTAGACTAGAAGACCTCCAAGGTCCCTTCTAGACCTGTGATTCTATGATCGTGGCTACGGAGCTAGACTAGAAGACCTCCAAGTTTATCTTCCAGCGCTAGGGTTCCATGATTGTATATGCCATGCCCTGCTGGATGGGACCCCTGGGCCATCCAGCTGCACCAGGAAGCCTGCTAGATCTCCAGCAGGCGCCTTCGGAGGCAGGTGCAGCAGCACCATCTAGACTAATAGCTTAATAACAAGGGATTCCACCCTTTTTTGAAACTAGCCAAGTTGGTGGCCAACATCACGCCTGGGAGCAGATTCCAAGCAGAATTTACAACGCTGAGTCCCCAAAAATGTTGGTTTGCCTGCTCTGATTGTTCCAGGAGGCAGTTTTGTTGGGTCATCAGGGGTCTCCAACCTTGTGGACCCCTGAGTTTGGCGGGGAGGAAGACCCTGGTTCCTAGTATTTGGGGAAGGAGGGGTAGAACATCTTGTCCGTGTTATCCGTGCCTGGCATCCGTTTGCTCCTATTTTGCTTCCCTGGATTTCATTGTGGCTTCTCGCCGTTAGTGCCTTGCCGTTCATGGAACGTTGGCCAAACATTAGGACAGTGATGGGGGGGGGGGAATTCTATTGATATGTTTGAATTAAATTAGAATTTGTGGAATGATGAAATAAGAACATACGGTGAAATTGCAAATCTGACAGATAAAAGTACAAAAGTACAAGGATTATGAAGATATGAGAGTTATTTGTGATTTAAATAGGAGAAAAGTATTTGGGAAAAATGTAATAATAGAAAATAAAGTATTGGTAAAATATGAAGTTGAATGCGAAAGATGAATGGGTAATTATGGTCATATTTGTATGTAAACCTGGAATCATGCTGTTCACTAAAAAGAGATGTTTTTAAAATGTGGAAAACTGAAATAAAATTTTACTAAACAAAAAAAAAAAGGACAGGGATGACTAACTTCACCGCCACGTGCCGAAATTGCTCATGCATGTGCGTGCATGGGTGTCTTCACCCATAATGCAATGCATGTGCAACCCCCCATGCTCCCTCGCTCCCCTGCGCATGCACGCACAACTCCCCCCACGCACGACCACACACGTGTCTCCCGCATGCGCCCCACGCATGCACGGCAGATACCCGAGAATCGGCTGGCTGGTGGGAGGCGTGTGCGCTCATGCATAGTGGAACTGAGCTGGGACGACGGCTCTGCGTGCCACTTCCGGCATGGGTGCCACAGGCTCGCCATCACGGCATTAGGAGATAGACGAGTGTCTGTGAAGCTGTTTTGTTCTCCAAATGGTGCAGAAAGTCCTTGCAGCCATTCGTGTAGCCGCCATCAGTGGACTTCAGAAGGAGCTTCAGGTGTTTGAAGGAACCACTGAGTCTTCTTCCAGAATAAAATTATTGGGCGATACAACTTCTCTCCGGGCAGCACCACGATCCCCTCCTTCGAGCCAGGGCTGACGTCGGAAGGCAGCTTCTCCAGCCATTGGCCTGAGTCAGGGGTCTGCAACCTTCAACACTCAACCGGGAGCCCAAAACCTGGGTGGGCGTGGTCAACTCAATGTTACTCCCACCCAGTCACATGACAGCCCCCCCTACTCAGGCCACGCCTACCCAGGTTTTGTGGCTCCCGGTGCTTTCTGTGGGAAATGGGTCTCTGTCGTCCGTCCCTCTCTCTCTTGCACACTCTCCCTTCCTCCCTCTTTCCTTCTCTCCCTCCCTCCCTCCCTCCCTCCCTCCCTCCCTCTCTCTCCCATTTAGGATCGGGGTGAGGTCAATAGTGGATAGTTTGAGGTTAAAGGAGTGGGGGTTTGAGCAGGTGACAACAGAATCAGGTAGTGAGTTCCGGATATTGAACACTCTTGCTGAAATCGTACTTCCAGCAATCGAGTTTGGAGTGGTTAACATTTAGTTTATATCTGTTGTGCCTACCATCCCTGTCCTATTGTGCCAATTTATTCGTACCTATTTCTTATATTTAAACTTATGTTTATTCTTATTTTTATTATATTGTAAATAAATAAATTAAAATTAATAAAATATATATATATATCTTTGTATTTTCTTAAAAAGGTGTCTAGATATCCCTTAGCTCAGAGGTCTCCAAAGTTGGCAACTTATAAGACTTGTGGACTTTCAATTCCCAGAATTCTCCAGCCAGCAAAGCTTTGCTGGCTGGAGAATTCTGGGAATTGAAGTCCACAAGTCTTAAAAAGTTGCCAAGTTTTGGGACCAAAGGTGGGTATTCCAGTTCTGACCAGTTCTGGAGAACCGGTAGCGGAAATTTTGAGTAGTTCAGAGAACCGGCAAATCCCGCCTCTGACTGGAGATTTTGCAGGATCCTTCCCCTGCCATGCCCACCAAACCATGCCCACAGAACCGGTAGTAAAGTTGAATCCCACCACGTTGGGGACTATTTACTATTTACTCTGCAAAAATGTGTATGCCGAATGCCGAAACAGTCTTTCATTCAGCCTTGTCCCTCCTGGCCTGCGTTCTTGCACCTCTCCTTTGTCCTTATTAAAGTAGGTTTGTTCCTTTTGTCAAGAAGGCGCTGAAATCTCCCAAGCGCCATATCTAGGCAGTGCTGTAATGGAGGAGAAAGAAATGGAGGGGGGACCCTGCTGGATCTCCCCTTGGCAGTCTCGAAGCCACCTTCGCCCGGGACTTGGTGGTGCCAAGAATTTGCCCTGCCCCTCAACCTCTTCCACCCCCCACCCCCACCCCCCAGGAGAACCGGATCTGGGACTTTCCCTTGGGGGAAGGATTGGAGCGTTTTGCCATGTCAGCTTCTTTCCGGAGCGGTGGTGTCCAACTTGTTCTGACAGACTCCTGGCGCCCTGCAGCAGAGTGAGCTCCAGCCTTGCCTGTAGAGGAGCAGGGGGTGAACCATCTCCCAGTTGGCTTCTCCCTCTCTTGCTCTCAGGCGCTGAACATGGAGGAGAGGAGGTCCTTCAGGAGCACATCAGCTACGCTTAGTGGTTCTCCCCGTGGAGAGATCTCCAAGGAGGGTGGTGGTGGTGGTGCGTGGAGTTCTGGGTGAAATTTTGGCACCTAGAAGTTTCTCCTAGCCAAATCCTGGCCAGGATGTTTTCTGCCTCTTGCTTGGTCCATTCCTTGTCCTCTTCCACCACCAAGGCCCAGCCCCAGGTCCTCTCTTCCACCGGGAAGGTGGCCGGTTGGTCCTTGTGGCTGGACAACACTTGCCCTGAGTCTATGCTCATGTCTGAACCGGAGTGTAGCTTCTCTGCTAGGATAAACGAGAATGAAAGTGTGCAGGGAATTTGTTTAGGCCTGCCTTAATATGTAGTGCTGTGGCTACTGTGTCCCCCCCCCAAAAAATAAGGCCCTGTCTTACTATTTTTTTTGCCACCCAAAAAGGCACCAGGTCTTATTTTTGGGGAGAAGTTCTTCCACTGACTAATCTCACTCGTGTGCGTTTGCCCCGGCCTCCTTTTAGCTGTCAGAGGCCTTCAGCAACTACTACTTCTTGTCTGGCAAGGCTTTTCTGAAGGCCTCTGCAGTCGGATCGATCCAGAGCTTTGTTATCCAGCTCCGGAGGCCTTCAGGAAAGTCTTGCCAGCCTTGCTGGCTGCGGAAAAAATGGGCCGGCAAGGCAGGTGTTGGGGTGTGCGAGGCCTGGCTACACTTGTCCATCTCCACCCTAGCTTAATTTTTACCTGTGCGCTTTGGAGTGGGCGGGATCTTAATTAGGGCTTATTTTTTTGGGGGGGGTAGGGCTTATATTGGGCGCATGTGTAAAAATCAGGCTAGGACTTACTTTCAGGGTAGGTCGTATTTTCAGGGAAACAATATTATAACAGCAAACTAGGGTCTCCTGCTTGAGCAGGGGCTGGATTAGAAAACCTCCAAGGTCGCCTTAATTCTGTTGTTATTTTGTTTTGGAATTAAGATTCCCACATTGGACCATTGGAGCTCTCGACTCAAAATCAGGAGGCCGTGAGTTCGATCCTAGGTTAGAGGCAGATATTTCTCTCCCTGGGCACCATGAGTATATCTGCTGAACAGAACTCCACACTGGTGACAGGAAGGGCATCCGGCCCTTAAAACACTCCGCTAGCTCCATTCATTTGCCCGGATTCCACTCTGCAAGGGATTGATGGGGTCGTTAAAAGAAGTTAATTGAACAATTGGAGAAGTGAATTCAGAAATTAGTTGTGAAAAGAAGAGGGTTTGGGTGAAATTCTCCTGGGTGGAGCGTGAAAGTCTTTGCACTCCCATATTTATAAATACTAAATTTTACCGCATGCATGTGACCAGGCAGCCAAGGGGGTTCATGTGAATATCTCTGCTTGATCCCAGTGAAGACAACCACGTGGTGTTCTGGATCCCTGCCCTGGAAACCTGCTGGAGAAGTTCTCCATTCCCTGAAGGAATTCAGTTTTTCACTGCACCAAACAGGCAGAGATGTTGAAAAGGTGCTTAATTGTCCTCCAAAGCTGTCTGAAATGGGCTTTTCCAAAAAGGCAGCTGTAATTCCTTGGGTTTTTTTCCCCACTTGAAAATGTTTCGCTTCTTTGGCACTTTCCGCCGGCAAGATTGGCAAAGATGTTTAAAGACACGTCTGCTGTATGTTGGAAGTGCAACCAGCCTCCTGGTTCGTATTATCGCATGTGGTGGACATGCCCAAAAGCAAAAAAGAAATTGGACAAAAATACATACATGGTTGGAAAAATCGGTAAAGCCAGCACCTAGATCTAAAGCCAGAAATATTCTTGCTGGGTGTCTTGCCAGAAGAAATACAATAAAGGGAATACTTATTTAAATTTACATGTGTTAACAGCAGTTAGAATTGTGTTTGCACAACAGTGGAAAAACAGAAGAGATCCCTTCAGAGGAAAATGTAATAAAAAAAATATTAGAATGTGCAGAAATGGATAGAATAGAACAGAAGAGAAGAGAATAGAATATAATTCCTTATTGGCCAAGTGTAATTGGACACACAAGGAAGTTGTCTTGGTGCAAATACTCTCAGTGTACATAAAAGAAAAGAGACATCCGTCAAGAGTCAAGAATAATCATCATTTAATGATAGTCATAGGGTACAATAAGCGATCAAATCATACTAGGAAACAGCGAATATAAATCGTAAGGATACAAGCGGCAAAGTTACAGTCATGCAGTCACAAGTGGGAGGGGATGGATGATAAGGAGGGATGAGAAGATTAACAGTAATAGTAGTGCAGACTTAGTAAATAGTTGGACAGTGTTGAGGGAATGATTTGTTTAGCAGAGTGATGGTGTTTGGGAAAAAACTGTCCTCGTGTCTAGTTGTTCTGCTGTGCAGGGCTCTTCAGTGTCGTTTTGACGGAAGGAGTTGAAACAGTTTATATATCCAGGATGTGAGGGGTCTGTAGATATTTTCACAGCCCCCTTTTTGGCTCTTGCAGTATACAGGTCCTCCATGGAAGGCAGGTTGATAGTAACAATTTTTTCTGCAGTCCTAATTACTCTCTGAAGTCTGTGTCTGTCCTGTTGGGTTGCAGAACCGAACCAGACATTTATAGAGGTGCAGATGAAAAACTCAATAATTCCTCCGTAGAACTATTAGCAGCTCGTTGGGCAGTTTGAAATTTCTGAGTTGGCGTGGAGTTATTAATGTTTATGGGTATTATTGTTAACTATTATGACTATTATTTCTTACAATTAACTACCCAGATGACACACTATTTATGTAGACATTGGGGTTTTTTTGTTTGATGAAAAAATTAAAAATTAGGAAGGAAGGAAGGAAGGAAGAAAGAAAGAAAAAGGAGGAAGGAAGGAAGGAAAGAGAAAGGAAGGAAGGAAGGGAAGGAAGGAAGAAAGAAAGAAAGAAAGAAAGAAAGAAAGAAAGAAAGAAAGAAAGAAAGAAAGAAAAGGAAAAGAGGGAGGAAGGAAGGAAAGAAAGAAGGAAGGAAGGAAAGAAAGAAAGAAAGAAAGAAAGAAAGAAAGAAAGAAAGAAAGAAAGAAAGAAAGAAAGAAAGAAAGAAAAAGAAAGAAAGAACATTTTGCTTCTCATCCGAGAAGCTTCTTCAATTCTGAAGTGAAGCTGAGGAAGAAAAAACGGAAGAAGCTTCTCAAATGAGAAGCGGAACATTTTTCAAGGGAAAACAAAGAAAAGTCCATCAGCCTTTTGGAAAAAGCCCCTTTGACCTGGATGATTTGAGTATTCCTACAGACAGGCCTTCTGTGTCTAGGGAGCTGCGGGAGTCCTTGGAAGAGGGAAATTCTGGGGAAATCACCCCCTTTTTCCTTTGGAAAAGCAGGTGTGGGGTTAGGAAAGGCCACCTGGGATTCACAGGGGGGAGCTTTTGGAGAAACGAAATAGCATCACGCAGCTAAGGTAGCCCTCGGTCTATCGCCACGTTTGAGGCCAGCATTTCTGTTATGCGAAGGGGTGGTTCAGCCTGGTTTTACGACCTTTTGGCCCTGCTTGCTAAGCAAATCACTGCAGTTGTTAAGTGAATCACACCGTCGTTAAATGAATCCGGCTCCCCATTGATGTTGGTTGTCGGAAGCCAGCTGAGAAGGCCGCGAATGGGGACTCACCCCCCCCCCAGTGGAACAGGAGTTGCCTTCAGAGGTTGTGAGAGCTTCATCACTGGAAGCTTTGAGGAACAGACTGGACTGCCCCTTGTCAGGAATGGTGTAGGGTCTCCGCTTGGACGGGGTGGGCGGGTTGGACTAGGTGACCTACTAGGTCCCTTTCAACTCTGTTCATCTGTACCTCTATTTCTAACTACCTGTATTCTCCAGAACGTGTGAAGTTATTATGTGCACCAAACGTGCGTTAGAAACCCCTGCGTGCAGAAAGCTAGTTTCTCAGGGCAGAAGGCTGCAGCTTCCCCTTCCCTGAGCTGCTGATGTTCTACTCCAGGGCTCTCCAACCTTGGCAGCTTTATGATTGGTGGAGTTCAACTCCCAGAATTCCTCAGCCAGCAAATCCAGGCTCTCCAACCTGCCTGGTAACCAATGTTACCTCCTAATCCAGTGGTGGCTAACCTTTTTGGACTCCTGTGCCAAAAATTGTACGTTCGTGTGCCCCCATCCACACATACCCCGCCGCCGCCCCCTTACATGCATGCGCCTCACAGCTGATTTTCGGCTTTTGGGGGGTCCTTTTCAGCCTCCAAGAGGCTTGAGGAAGGCTTTGCAGGTTGAAAACTAGGCCCGTTTCGTCACTTCCGGTATTTTCGGAAAAACGGGAAGTGATGAAACGGGCCTAGTTTTCGGCCTGCAAAGCTTGCAGAAGCCTGCAGAAGCCTTCCTCAAGCCTTTGGGAGACCGAAAAAGGCCTCAAACTGCACGAAAATCAGCTGTGAGGGCCACGCGTGCTCAGGTTAAGTTTGGCTGCAGTTTAAGTGCCGGCACAAATGGCTCTGCAATGCGACCTGTGACACGCGTGCCATAGGTTCGCCATCAGCTTTTCCTCCTCTTAAGTTGTCCTCTGGACTCTTCGCTGGATAGGAGGATGAGAGGCACTAACCTGTCCTGCTTTCCCTCCTGTACAGGTGCGCCTCTTTTCTTCTAGCGTGTGCCCAGCCAGCCGATCAAAATAGAGTCCTTCAAGGTGAAAGTTGACTTTCTGAAGGTGCCCCTCGGCCTCAAGAAGCCCACTCTGAAGGAGGCCGCGGCCGCCTTGGTGGCCGTCCCAGGGTCCAAGGCCATCAACGTGGATCGCTACAAGGCTCGGCGCTCAGACAACATGGACAACGAATCACAATATTCGGGGTACTCCTACAAATCGGGGCACTCGCGCAGCTCCAGGAAGCCCAGGTGAGCTGGCTAGACGGGCCAAGTTTGGGGGCGGGTGGAGGAGGTGCCCCGGGGACAGTCCTGGAAAGATCTGGAGAACTTTGGCAGAGGTTCGTCAAGGGACAAAAGGTGGACAGGAAAGGAACTTGATATCAGTGGGGGGTACCTGGCCTTCAGAAGTCGAGGGTGCTCCATCACTGGCGGTTTTTAAGAAGAGACTGGACACGGGTGCCTACCTGGAAAGGTGCAGGTTCTCCTGTTTGAGCAGAGGGTTGGACTAGAAGACCTCCAAGGTCCCTCTTCCAGCTCTGTTATTCTATTCCATTCCATCCTATTTTCTATTCTATTCTATTCTATTCTATTCTATTCTATTCCATTCCATTCCATTCCATTCCATTCCATTCCATTCCTCTCTATTCTATTCTATTCTATTCTATTCTATTCTATTCTATTCTATTCTATTCTATTCTATTCTATTCTATTCCATTCCATTCCATTCCATTCCATTCCATTCCATTCCATCCTATTTTCTATTCTATTCTATTCTATTCCTATATTATCCTATTCTCTATTCTTTTCTATTATTTTTCTATTCTATTCCATTCCATTCCATTCCATTCCATTCCTCCCTATTCTGTTCTTTTCTATTCTATTCTATTCTATTCTATTCTATTCTATTCTATTCTATTCTATTCTATTCTATTCTATTCTATTCCCAGTTGAACAGTTGCCTTCAGAAGTTGTGGGTGTTCTATCACTGGAGATTTTAAAGAAGAGACTGGACCTGGCCCATGTCTGAAATGGTATCGGGTCTTCTGCTTGAGCAGGGGGCTGGACTAGAAGACCTCTAAGGTCCCTTCTGCACTGTGATTCTATTAGATGAATGATACACTGAGATAGGTAGGTAGATAGATGGGTGGGTGGGTGGGTGAGTGGGTGGATGGAGAGAGAGAGAGAGAGAGAGAGAGAGAGAGAGAGAGAGAGACCAGCTTTTCTCTCAATTGTGGGTGCTCCGTCACTGGAGAGGTTTTCCAGGAAAGAGTGGACAGCCCTTTGTCCAGGAGAGTATAGGGGCTCCTGCTGGAGACCCCCAAGACCCCTCCCGACGCTGGTATTCTTTTATTCAGTGAAATGTTGTTTGCTCCTTTGCGATCTCTGTGCTTGGTGGTTTCCTTGCGGACATTTCATGACCCGTCATCAGGGCTAGCCAAGTGATGTTACCTGGTTGGGTCGTGATGAAACGTCTGCAAGAAAACCGCCAACCTCAGGGAGCACCCAAGACTTCCTCTTTCAACCCTGAGCCGCAAATATTTTCTTGTATGGGTAAATGGTTGGCTAACTCTAGGAAGGCAAGCCGCGTCCCAGGTATCCGGGTTCGAAATTTGGGATGCCAGAGAACTGGAAGTCTGTGCTGCCACCTAGTGATGGACTGGAACGCTGCAGCCTGGATTTGGGAGCTTTCTGCAAAGCGACAGCATAACTTAATTTTCCCATTTCCCTCAGGTCACCAGGAGACCCTCCTAGGGTCAGTTAATTTGGGGGAGTAAAAGGTCCAAGATTGAACCTTTAGAAGCGTGCTTTGCAATCTCCACAACTTTAAAATAATTCCAATCCCCAGAATTCCCCTGCCTGCCGGTCCATATTTTAAGTTGTTAACATCTTAAAAAGTTGCTGAGATTTGAGAAACGAGGCTGCAGAGCATACAGGTTTGTGAGTTCTTTATGCTGCACTGGACAACTGGTGGTGGCACTGGAGGCTGCGTTCTTCTTGTCTGTTGCAATAATGATTCCAGTCAAGTGGCATTATATTTGGGGCCTTCAGAAAGCTGATTTATGGCTGGATCTGGTGTGTGAAGCTTGACCGACTGACTGCCAGTTCCATGGCTCTAAATTTTGGTGACCCCTGAGGTTTAGTGCAGTGGTCGCTAACCAGTGGGCCAAGGACCGTTGGTGGTCTGAGAGAAAAATTTGGTGGTCTGCAGAGAAATGTCCACCCCAAAGCAATTTATCCAGGCTGTGTGGGAACACAAGGCTGCTCCATTGCCAAGTGACCGAATTTGGATCATATGACTGTGGGGAGGTTGCAAAAGTCGTTATCTGTGAAAAGTTCAAAGTTACAACATCATTCTTCTCCCCCAGCCTCATAATTTTTTATTTTATTTTTATTACAAGCATATCTTCTTCCACTTGACGGCATCTTTTCTGGTTATAAATATTTTGTGCAATTCAGTTGATGTTTACAATTATATTCATTACAATAGTCTTATTTCTCTAGACTTATCTTATTATACTTATTGTACTTAATGTCACATCTCTTTATCTTTCATCTTAGCTTATTTATGTCTATCAGTGAAAAATATCTATTGTCCTTCTTAACTAATCCATTAATTATATCTGGCTCTCATATTTTCTCTCTAACCATTGATAGAATAGTTCCCATACCTTATAATATTCAGTTTGCTCTCTCTCTCTTTAATTGCAAGTGTTAATCTATTCATTTCTGCACATTCTAATACTTTCCTAATCGCATTCTTTTCAGTAGGAGTCCGCTCCTTTTTCCAATTTTGAGTAAATACAATTCTCACCGCAGTTATCGCCTGAATAATTAAGCATACATTTTCTTTACTGTAAGCTTCAGGTAAGATCCCCAACAGGAATATTTCTGTTTTTAAGTCAATATGTTGTTGTATCATTTCCTCTAGCCACGAGCGTATTTTTTGTCCATTTTTTGTCTTAATTACACAACATCGTTCTTCAGCGATGTTGTAACTTAGAACAGTCACTAACAAAGTTGCACATCGAGGCCTGTCTGTGTGCGGGATCCTTAATTTTGTCTTTCTTCCACAACCATCAGCAGGAGGGGGGGGACCTACCCCTTCCCGTCCCCACGGAGCAGCTGGTTAGGGAGAAGGTGGGTGTTGCAATGCTTGTGACCTGAGCCAGATCCCCCTAACTCTCAGGACCCCCTCTCTTGCCCCACAGAGACCGCCGAGAGCGGCATCGCTCCAAAAGTCGAGATGGCAGCCGTGGGGACAAGTCGGTCACCATCCAGGCCCCCGGAGAGCCCCTGCTGGACAACGAGTCAACCCGAGGGGATGAAAGGGTGAGTGGGCAGGTGGGCCTGGAGCCGGCTTGGAGCCTCGCTCTTGCCTCCTGGGGGGGCAGGGTTTGGGCCTCCCCAGGGATGAAATGAAGGGGTCTCTTGGTGGAGTTTGGGGAGGCTTCCCTACACGGGTGTATCTCCATCCATCCATCCCATTTCTCCACCCATCCATTCGTCCCATTTCTCCATCCATCCATCCATTCGTCCCATTTCTCCATCCATCCAGTTTCTCCATCCATCCATCTGTCCCATTTCTCCATCCATCCATCCATCCATCCATCCAGTTTCTCCATCCATCCATCTGTCCCATTTCTCCATCCATCCATCCAGTTTCTCCATCCATCCATTCATCCGTCCCATTTATCCATCCATCCAATTTCTCCATCCACACGTCCCATTTTTCCATCCATCCATCCAGTTTCTCCATCCATCCATCCATCCATCCGTCCCATTTCTCCCTCCATCCATCTATTCTCTCCTTCTCCCTCTCCCTCTCCCCATCATCTCCTGGGAGAGGGGCAGAGGCTGACTGGGGAGGCTGCAGGGCTTCTGCCCGTCCAGCTGGGGTCCCGGCCTGGTGCCACAGACACACCCTTTGCACACTCGCAGAGTTCAGCTCTCCTGACCAGGGGACCCCAGTTCTTTTTCCACCGGTTGCTGCTGTCTGCCCCGCTTTGACCCCCTCCCCCATGTGGCCTTTTGTGTCCCGGCAGGACGACAACTGGGGCGAGACGACCACCGTGGTGACCGGCACGTCGGAGCACAGCATTTCGCACGATGACATCACGCGCATCACGAAGGACATGGAGGACAGCGCCCACCTGGACTGCTCCCGCCACCTGGGGGTCTCGCTGGCGGGGGCCCTGGCTCTGCTCTCCTTCCTCACCCCCATCGCCTTCATGCTGCTGCCCCAGCTGCTGTGGGGGGAGCAGCTGAGCCCCTGCGGGACCCCCTGCGAGGGCCTCTTCATCTCGGTGGCCTTTAAGCTGCTCATCCTCCTGCTGGGCAGCTGGGCGCTCTTCTTCCGCCGCCCCAGGGCCTTCCTGCCCCGCATCTTCGTCTTCCGTGCCCTCCTGATGGTGCTGGTCTTCCTCCTGGTGGCCTCCTACTGGCTCTTCTATGGCGTCCGCATCCTGGACTCCCGTGACACCAACTACCAGGGCATCGTCCAGTACGCCGTCTCGCTGGTGGACGCCCTGCTCTTTGTCCACTACCTGGCCGTGGTCTTGCTAGAGCTGCGACAGCTCCAGCCCCACTTCACCCTCAAGGTGGTGCGCTCCACCGATGGGGCCAGCCGCTTCTACAATGTGGGGCACCTCAGGTAAGGGCAGCGGAGGGTCAGGGGCTTGGGGGCATTTCGATGCGGTTCAGGGACAGGCGGGGGCGGCTGAGGGAAGCTGGGATGACCCGAGGGCACAGCACAGAGGCAGCCCAGGCAGCTGGCAGTTCAGACTGTTCCTTTATTGCTCCAAATTCCCCCAAATGCTCCCACTTTTTTCTGGCAAGTCCCAGAGCAAAGTGTTGATACTCCTATACACACAAACACCCCTCGAGCAGCCTCTGGCTGCAAATAGTCCAGCCCAACGCTGTGAGCACCACGGCTGCACAGCAAGAACTCCAGCACGGCAGGTCGAGGAATCCAGGAAGCAAAAGAAGCCAGGCAAGTAATCCAGAAATCCAGAAAGAGTGCAAGGAGTCCAGGAAGGTTCAAACGTCTCCTCAACACTCCAGGAATTCAGCGTTTGTTCCCAACAGCGTCTCCTTAAGTCTCGTTCCCCTGGTGTGCCTTATGGAGAGGGGCGGGGCGATCTCCTCCGGAGTCGTTGGGTCAGTCTGTGCTGTGCTCTCTCGCCTTCCGTCCACTCTCTGTGCTCTCAGATCAGGAGGAGGCGGTCCTTTCTCACTGCCTGAGCTCTGTCTCTGAAGTTCACTGCTTAGCCTCGGTTGGTCACCCCTGCCTACAAGTAGCCCCAAATCCTGAAAGGCTCTGGCCTAACTGGGCCTGCTCCTCCCCATTTTCCTCCCAAGGAAACGAAGCTGCCCGCTCAATCTGTCGGCTCCCGTTTGGGCTCGTCGTCTTCCACAGATTCAGGCTCCGACGAGGGGATGACAGTAGCCGCTTTTTGCAATTGAACGATGGGGGTTTTGTCCGTGCCGTTGGTGCTCAATCGGTCCTCCAGGTGTTTTGGGATTGCAACCCAAGATGCTTACGATTATCTTTGCCTGCTTCTGCCACAGTCATTCTATTTCTACAAGTAGTCCTCAGCTTACCACAGTTCATTTAGTGGCAAGTTACAAAAGCGCCAGAAGAAGGGACTTACGGCCACTTTCCACGCACTTAAGACTGTTGCAGCATCCTCACCCTCACATGATTTACATTCGGATACATTTGGCAACTGACTCACATTTATGACGGTTGCAGTGTCCCTTGGTCATGTGATCCCCTTTGGCGACCTTCTGGCAAGGAAAGTTGATGGGGAAGCCAGATGGACTTAGGAACCGGCTTATTCCTTTAAGAACTGCACTGATTTGCTTAACAAAGGTGGCGAGAAAAGTCATGAAATGGGGTGAGACTCACTGAACACATTTCTCACTTAGCAGCATACATTTTGGGGTCGATTGAAGTTGTAAGCTGAGAACGATCCGTATTTGCAGGTTTCCCTGTATTTTGTGGTTTTCTCCGGTCCTTTCTCTTCTGTTGTCTCCAGCGTTATAAAGTCTGCTATCCAGAATTTATATTGTTATTATTATCTGCATTGGATTGGTGGAAGAAGCTGGTGGCCTCCCTCATGTCCAGCTGTGAGACATTAAACTGATCACACTGAAAGCAAATGAGCCAGATTCTGCCTTACAGGTAGTCCTCGAGTTACGAATGGAGCATTGGAGGGCCGGATCTGCCCGTTCCGTTTGTAACCCAAGGATTCGTGGGAGTGAATCTCTTACTTTGAACGGGATCACTCCCTCCTTTTTCCCATGCATTCGTATAATTGCTAATCGAATGTGGGGCTTGTTAAGTGCACAAGAGGTATTTCAGGGTGGGGAAGATCTCGGGGGGGGGGTCTGATGGAACAGACCACCTGCCTAAGACCATCCAAGACCTCCCCGACCCACTAAAATACTTCATGTTCCTCACAATTGCCCTTCCTCACATCCTGCCGCACCAGTCAGTTACCTTGTTCTAGCAAGCAGTCCTCTCTCCAGCCGCTCGATCACGTGTGCTCCTCTGTAGTTCCGTTTGGGCTTCTCTGGGCCTCCCCCGACCTGTTGCAGGCCAAAATGGAGCTTTCGGGGGGTGGATCCATTTTGGCTGGCGATGGGCCAATGGAGACCTTTGGCGGGCTGAATGGAGCATTGGAGGGCCGGATCTGGGCCCCAGGGGCACCATTTCAGCCAGTAATGTGCCAGGCAAGGCCTGCAGAGGCACGACGGAGCTTAGCCCTCGGAAGCTCCATTTCGGCCTGCGACGTGTTCTGACCAAGGCTTCCTGAGACCGTAATTAAGCACATGCTTAGTCCAAACAACTTGTGTTATTTCATTGCTGGGCATTCTGTTCATTCCCAGCCCATAATGAGTCCCAAACAGTCCCTTGAGATAAGCACCCACCTGTTTCTCCTTTGAATGGCTGCCAACAGCTAAAGTGCCAAATTAACTGTAAAAAAACCAACCAAAGTACAAAGTCCACACAGAGCTTCAAGAATTAATCTGAACAGAGTGAACAGAGTTGCTTCCTGCAGAGGTTTCTCTACCTTTGCCTGTCCTTTATCCCTTAAGGAAGGGGCTATCACCTCCCAGCCATACTCCCGAGTCGTCCCTTTTGTCTCAGCTGCTCTTGCCTTCTGGCAGCTCTACGCGAACTGGAAACAGGCTCCCCTTGTTCCTCTGCCTCACTGCTGCCAGGCTCCAGAGGCTGCACTCCCTTCCCAGATGGTCCCGGCCCCATCTCTGCATCGGACGCAGGACCCTCGTCCGAGTCCTCTCCAGACTCCCGGACTGGTCCCTGTTCTTCCCCACTGGCCGATTCCACTGCTGTCTGCACAGGCTCCTGGCGGACCACAACACAACATGCAGGATGAATGTCCTCTGCGGTTGTTCGTAAGGGCAAACAACTGCTGTTGGTGCTGCAATACTCATAGTTAAGTGCTAGGGAGCACTTAATCACATAACTTCAAATGTTCGCTAAGGGAACGCTTGTAACCCGGGGATTACCTGTATTGTGTTGTGTAACTGGATCCTTCGGTGATCGATCCGGTTACCGTGTCGTGTCCGACTAAAGCTGGATCTAACGCTTCCTTTCTCTGCAGCATCCAGAGAGTCGCTGTGTGGATCCTGGAGAATTATTACCACGATTTCCCCGTCTACAACCCGGCACTGCTGAACCTGCCCAAGTCAGTTCTGTCTAAGAAAATGTCTGGCTTCAAGGTCTACTCGCTTGGTGAAGGTAAGCGTTGGCAGCCTCTTGCGAAGGCTGTGGGATCTTGTCTACAGACGAGAATCTTCTCCTCCGGCTCTCAAGCTTAGCTTTCAAGAGGCAGAGGCTTCAACCAGCACTCCTGGAGATTTAACTTGATCTCTGGGTTCTTGGACCAGGGTGAGCGTGATCTGTGTCAAGATCACCTGAAGTGTTAGCGAGAGAGTATCTTAACTTACTGCACCTCTGTATGGTTCACCAGTTGCACAGGGGCAGATAGGACGATGTTCCAGAGGGTGAACGTCATTGCCCAGAGGATCATGGGTTGCCCTCTCCCCTCTTTGGAAGAGCTTTATAGCTCCCGCTGCCTTAAGAAAGTTCAAAACATCCTCAAAGATCCATCTCATCCTGGGCAACCCCTTTTTTTGAACTATTACCATCTGGCAGCAGGTACAGGAGAATAATAAAAACAAGGACAAAAAGGCTGAAAAACAGCTTCTATCCCAGGGCAGGAGCTCTTTTGAATTCTACTGTAGACTGCAATATGAATGCAATATCCGGGGTTTCCCATTCAATGTATAGAGTGTGAAGGATGTGTGTTTATGTTTTATTTTTATAGTCATAATGTACACTGAAGATGGTATTTACTTTTGTGGTAATGAGGTGCAATGACAATAAAGTAAAAGTTAAACTAAACTAAACTAAACTAAACTTTCCTAACAGTAAGAATAGGTTAACTAGTGGAATTTGGATGCTCCCATCATTGGAGGCGTCTTTAAAAACCGGACATCCATTTGTCTGAAATGGTATAGAGCAGGGGGTTGGACTAGAAGATCTCTAAAGTCCTTTCCATCTCTGTTATTCTGCTGACTTTTGGCTTCATGCAAGGAAAGCAGCAGAAGCCACAGAAGTCTTTCTTTCTCTTCCCCCAAACGCCACCAGAAATGAGTTATTGTGAGACTTGTCGTACCGGCGCAGCCTCTTGGAGCAGGAGAGGCCTTGCAGGGTCCCAAAGTCTCATTTCTGGCGGAGTTTGGGGGAGAGAAAGAGAGACTTTGGCTGCTTTCCTTTCCTGCAGCCAAAGGCAGAAGAAGAAAGAAGCGGAAAGAAGCAGCCCGGTGGCCAGGCCAGGCGCGTGGGGCAAGTTCTCCCCCCACTGCCCTTTCCCCCTCCCCTCACTACTTCATGTTGTTCCATTGGTCTTCCCTCTCCCTCCTGACTCCAGAGAACACAACCAACAACTCAACCAGCCAATCGCGGGCTGTTATCGCAGCCGCCGCCCGCAGACGGGACAACAGCCACAACGAGTACTACTACGAGGAAGCAGAACACGAGCGCCGGGTGCGCAAGCGGCGAGCCAGGTGGGTCTCATCAAAAGGGCCTGTGTGTGTGTGTGTGTGTGTGTGTGTGTGTGTGCGCGCGCCAGCTGACCCCCAAAAAAACCCAGCTCAGGTTCCCGCAGCGGGAAGATTCTTGACGGCTCAAATTGAACCGTAGTCGCCGTGTGGATTCTTGAGTTGGCTGGGCAGAAAAATCCCTCGGATCAGCTCCGCTTTCAAGGAAATGGCCCAATTTGGCTTTTGGAGGTGCCCCTTTTATTTCTTCCTGGAATTTATTTGATGCCTGTCCCTTATCCAGTGAGATCCTTAAGGATTAATTGGCTTCGGCTTTAGAATTTGATTTGGAAAACTGGGCGGGGCCCTTGGTTGATCCCTGAGCTGGGTTATTTCCTGGCAGGCGTTCCCTTACCCAACTAGCTACTAGTAGCTGCTAGCACTGTTGCCTCTTCCTCCTCCCCCCAGCCCCTCTCCCTTCTAGCTGATGATGTTACCTAGTTGGGTCATGAAATGTCTGCAAAGCCTCACTCCCTTCTAGCACTGATGGTGTTACTTAACTGGGTAATGAAATGTCTGCAAACAACCACCACCACCACCACCAACCTCAGAGCTTAACCTCAAAGCTAAGCTGCAAATATTCTCTTTTTTTATCAACGTGGAAAACCAATTCAGTCTCGGCTGGACTGGCTCTTAGGCCTCCGAGCTCCACGCAGGCTGCTGTCCCGAGTAATAGGATTAACATTAAGCTGAGGAGAGCTGCAACGTGCTTTCCACACCACAGTTGTTGCAAGCAGATTAGAAGCAGATTAGAATGCTGAACGACATCTATTGCACTGTCAAAATGCTGGAAATCCTAGCGGGGTGCAAATTGGAGAGGGTGAAGTAAGTCCAGGTAATCCGTTAGAGAAGTTACGGAGAAGACTGTCCTTCCCCAGCATCTCTTTAGAATTAGAATAGAATAGAATGGACTTGGAATAGAAATAGGAATAGAAAATGGGAGTAGAATAGAATACAAGAGAGGAATAGAAGAGAGGAATAGGAATAGAATTAGAATAGAATAGAATAGAATAGAATAGAATAGAATAGAATAGAATAGAATAGAATAGAATCAAATAGAATAGAATAGAATCAAATAGAATAATAGAATAAAATATAGAATAGAATAGAGAATCAAATAGAATAGAATCAAATAGAATAATAGAATAGAATAGGAGAATCAAATAGAATAGAATATAGAGTAGAATCAAATAGAAGAATAGAATAGAATAGAGAATCAAATAGAATAATAGAATAGAATCAAATCAAATCGAATCGAATCGAATAGAAGAATAGAATAGAGAATCAAATAGAATCATAGAAGAATAGAATAGAGAATCAAATAGAATAATAGAATAGAATCAAATCAAATCAAATCGGAATAGAATCAGATAGAATCAAATCAAATCAAATAGAAGAATAGAATAGAATAGGGAATCAAATAGAATAATAGAATAGAATCAAATCAAATAGAATAGAATAGAATAGGATCAAATAGAATAGTAGAGTAGTAGAATAGAATAGAGAATCAAATAGAAAGAATAGAATCAAATAGAATAGAATAGAATATAGAATAGAATAGAATAGAATAGAATAGAATAGAATTCTTTCTTGGCCAAGTGTGATTGGACACACAAGGAATTTATCTTTAGTGCAGAAGCTCTCGGTGTACAAAAAAAATGCCTTCATCAAGAATCATAAGGTACAGCACCTAGTGATAGTCATAGGATACTAAATAAGCAATCAAAATCATACTGGAAAACTAAATAAAACAATATAAATCGTAAACTTGCAAGCCACAAGGTTATAGTCATAAGTGGGAGGAGATCGGTAATAGGCAGGATGAGAAGAAGAATACTAATACAATCCTAGCAAATAGTTCTGACGTTGTTGTGGGAATTTGTTCCTCTCGTTTTGGGGTCCTTCTCCCTTCCCTCTGCGGGCAGAAATTCAGATGAGATTTTGGGACTGTGTCTGTGCCACGGTGGGCAGCTTCGTCTGTGCTGAAGGGGGATTTCCATCCTCTTCTCCCTCCTGGTTGGTGCTTGGGGAGGAAGGGGCCAGGCCTTGGAGACTGTGGCTTGCTAGGACGGGGCTCTCCTCATCTCTGCAGGCTGGTGGTGGCCGTGGAAGAGGCCTTCACCCACATCAAGCGGCTGCAGGAGGAGGACCAGAAGAACCCCCGGGAAATCATGGACCCCCGGGAGGCCGCCCAGGCCATCTTCGCCTCCATGGCCCGGGCCATGCAGAAGTACCTGCGCACCACCAAGCAGCAGCCGTACCACACGATGGAGAGCATCCTTCAGCACCTGGAGTTCTGCATCACCCACGACATGACGCCCAAGGTAGCCGGGCGGGGAGGGGAGGCAGGGAGGGGGACCACGACTGCAGGGAGCAGCTGGGGGCTTCCATCACGGGTCCCCCTGCTCTGGGTTGAACCATTCTATAGAAAGGAGGGGTCAGCCTTAGCAGGTAGGCCAGGCAGGAAACTGGCCCAGGTCAGCTGATTCTACCTTATAAGGACGCAGGGTCTGCGATGCTGAGCTTGCGGGTGCCAGGGAAATCCACAGATGCGTCACCAGGGGGCGCCCAAGGACCTAATCGAAAGACGGGTAATATTTAATAACTCGAGTCGATTTGATCACCAGATCTTAGCCCAGGGGTCTTCCAGCCTTGGCCACTTGAAGACTTGTGGACGTCAACTCCCGGAATGACCTACAAGGTCCCTTCCAACTCGGCTGATCTGTAAACAGTTGAGGGGGAACCAGGAATATCTAGCATGAGAAAGGGAAGGGATAGGAGTGGCGTAATACAATCTTCCAGTATTTGAGGGGCTGCCCCAGAGAACTTTATTCTCCAAAGCCCCTGAAGAGTTTTTGCACTTTTGCACGTGCAAAAAAACTAGATCCGGCTAGTTCCTTTCGGAAGATTCCTGCCTGCCTTCTGATTTTCCCCCCTCCCTAAACAACCGGGCCTACCCCCCCCCCCGCTCTTCCCAATACAAAGCAGCTCGTAGTGGGTTTTCCAGTTCACACACACACCTGCCTTCACCCCCAAATTACTGATTGGCTGAGGACCCATCACCCAGTAGAGCGATGACGTCACTCTTGAGGCAGTGTCCTCAACCGCAGCCACTTTTCAGATGGGTGGAATTTCAACTCCCAGAATTCCCCAGCCAGCCATGCTGGGAGTTGAAGGTCCAGCCGTCTTAAAAGTGGCTGCGGCTGGGAAGCTCTACTTTAAAGTGTGTCTTTGGGGTCCCAAGATGACATTTATGTGGGGTATTGTGTTTTTTTTAGCGCAGCGTAAATCACCCCAGTTAAATCATGGGTCTCAAGCCAAACTTCCAAAGGATTTATTGGTAGTTAACATGCCGGCACTGCCTGGATGGAGCCGACTCTGAGACACACGTCATTCACTGTCACCCTTGACCCTGGTTTTCCCCCCACCCCTCTGGGTGTATTGTAATTCATATCCTCCAATGGGACACACCCATAACCCAGAGTCATCAATCAGGCTCTCCAGGTAGAATTTTGCAAGGCAGAAACTTTGGTCACCTAGAAACCATCTTTGAAAAACTATGTAGGGAATGCAGTTTCAGTTCCCAAGCTGCCACACTGCTCTTTCAAAGCCCTTTCCCCCCTCCCTTGCCTAAAATGGGGCAAAACTCACTGGACAAATGTCTCACTTAAGAACAGAAGCTTTTGGGCTCAATCGTGGTCGTAAGTGGAGCCCATTAAAAGCCACAGCTGAACTGCTTGTGGCTTTTAAATTCTCGTTAAGGATTTTGCCTGCAAATGCCTTGTTTAGTTACTACGTTCACCGACTCCTGCCAAGCTCCAGATCTTCCTCCCACACTTAATTTGCAAGCCGACCAAAATAAGAATCAGGATTTCAGCACTTAATCCCCGTTTAAATCCTGAGTCTCGAGCCAAACTTCCAAAACTTCAAAAGGATTTATTGGGAGTTAACATGCCGGCACTGCCTGGGTGTCGCTGACTCTGTCACCCTTGGGTCTGGTTTTCCTCCACCCTTCTGGGTGTAAGACTTTTCTCGTAAACCACGATGGCCTTAGCCGAGCCCCGCTGACCCTCTCTTCTTTTTTCTCTGTCCATCGTTCACAGGCCTTCCTGGAGCGCTACCTGACCTCCGGGCCCACCATCCAGTACCACAAGGACCGCTGGCTGGCCAAGCAGTGGACTCTGGTCAGCGAGGAGCCCGTGACCAACGGGCTGAAGGACGGGGTGGTCTTTGTCCTGAAACGCCACGACTTCAGCCTCGTGGTCAGCACCAAAAAGATCCCCTTTTTCAAGCTCTCGGAGGAGTTTGTGGACCCCAAGTCGCACAAGTTTGTCATGCGGCTGCAGTCGGAGACCTCGGTGTGACCCCGGCAGAACCGAAGGGGCTTGAATGCCAGGGAAGGCGGCTCCCTGCCAGGAGGGGGCAATGGCCTGGCGCCAGCCTGCGTCTCTCGGGCTTAAGAGGGTTCCTGGGCTCGATGGTAGACCCTCCGGGGCACCTGCCCCCCCCTTCTCCATGCCAGAGCTTCCCCGTCCTTCCCCCCCCTCCCTTTGGGCCCTAACTGAGGGGAAGGGCAGGGGCCCTCCCTTCACTTTCTTTCTTTCTCTCCTTCCTTCCCTCTCTCTTACTCCTTCCCTCCCTCCCACCCTCCCTCTTTCGTTCTTCCTTCCTCCCTCCCTTCCTTCCTTCCTTCTTCCTTTCCTCTTTCTTTTCTTCTCTTTTGTTCTCCTTCCTTCCCTCTTTCTCTCCTTCCTTCCTTTCTTTCTTTCTTTCTTTCTTTCTTTCTTTCTTTCTTTCTTTCTTTCTTTCTTTCTTTCTTTCTTTCTTTCTTTCTTTCTTTCTTTCTTTCTTTCTTTCTCCTTCCTTTCCTCTTTTCTTTTTCTCTCCTTTGTTCCCTGTCCTTCCTTCCTTCTTTCCATCTCTCTCTCCTCCATCTCTCCCTCAGCAAGCCTGCCTCTCTCCCCCGGGATCTGAGGAGGTGAGTGGGTGACCAGGACATCATCACCCCTCCCTCCTTCGGTCCCTCCTGATGAATTGCTGGATGTTGTTACCTGTGCCAAATCCTAAGGGCTAACTCTGTTGACAGTCCTCACCAGCACCTGCAGACCGAGTCGGGGCTAAGGAACTTTTGTGAATGTCGTTTTCTACAAAGCTACACGCCGGCACGTGGCACCCCCAGACCCACACCCCCTCCCCCCGTCGACACAACGTTGCTTCAGGCCGTTGTCTTCTCCCCGAGTCTCTCAAGATCCAACCGCACAAGGTTTTGGGGGGGAGGAATCACCCCGGAAGGACCTGGTGGTCCAAAGGGAAGAGCGACACCCTCCCCCCCGCAGGAGCCCTCTTGACAGCCTCTGGAGTTCCCACAGGTCAATCCCACAGCGAAGGCTGGTGGAAAATCGGGGTGGGTGGGTGGGAGATTTTAAGAAGAGGGTGGTTTTTTTTGGTTCGAGAGCTCTGCTTTTTGGAGAAGCCCCGCGGGTTGTAAATACGTTTCCTCTTGAGTCACTCCCTCGTCCACGAGGTGGTGGGGACTCGAACGTTGCTTTGTGGGTTGAGCAAGCTTTGGTGTGAAGAGGTGGCGGTGAGGGGTTTAGGGTTTATGGGTGGGCGGTGATGTGAGCAAGCAACTCCTTCCCTTCATTTTGAGTTCGGCACTTTTGCACGTGCAAAAAAACTAGATCCGGCTAGTTCCTTTCGGAAGATTCCTGCCTGCCTTCTGATTTCCCCCCTCCCTAAAACATCCGGGCCTACCCCCCCCCCCCGCTCTTCCCAATACAAAGCAGCTCGTAGTGGGTTTTCCAGTTCACACACACACACCCCTTCACCCCCAAATTCCTGATTGGCTGAGGACCCATCACCCAGTAGAGCGATGATGTCACTCTTGAGGCAGTGTCCTCAACCGCAGCCACTTTTCAGATGGGTGGAACTCCCAGAATTCCCCAGCCAGCCATGCTGGGAGTTGAAGGTCCAGCCGTCTTAAAAGTGGCTGCAGCTGAGAAACTCATCTTTAAAGTATGTTGTCTTTGGGGTCCTAAGATGACTTTGCAGCTCAGTTTTCAGGAATATATATATTTTTAAAACGTCACCAAAATGCCCCTGCAGTTTTTCTGCTGGGTTTTTCGACAGCTGTTTCCTTTTAATCTAATGTGGGGTTTTGGGGGGCTTAAATGTCGGACTCTCCAGGGGAAGATCTGATAGGGGTGGCAATTGGGGTGCTCGGCTGGGGTTGGGGCTGCTGGCCTCATTGTGGGGGGCGGCGGTCCTGCATTGAGGAGGTGAAGATTGGGGTGGAGAGGCCTCCAGGTATATCACTGTGATTCACCTTTTTAAAATAATTTTAATTCTTGGGAGAGGAACTGGCCGCAGTAAGGGATCTTTTTTGAAATTGCAGTGATGATGGTTTTGCTTTGAACCAAACTGGTCTTAAAAGCCTTTACAACAAGGGGTCTCACAACTTTGGAGACGTGTGGGACTTCAACTCCCAGAATTCCTTAGCCAGCTTTGACCACTTGATTTACTTTGCTGGCCAAGGAATTCTGGGAGTTGAAGTCCCACCCGTCTTCCAAGTTGCCAAGGCTGTGAGAACCCTACTTTACAACCTCATCAGAATATTCCAAGTTAAATCACAGTGTTGGCTTTGGGGAGGGGGAAAATGCCTTTTAAAAAATAAATCCATGCTGACATTGGCGCTTGCAGTATATTTATATATTTATATCTTCTCCTTTTCCCTGCTGTAACATCCCCCAAAGGGAGCAAGTGGTGGGAGACCAGCCCGATCTCCCTTCACAGAGAAGTTTCCGGTACAGGTAGTCCTCGACTTACAACCATTTGTTCAGTGCCTGTTCAAAGTTATGACGGCTCTAGAAAAGTGGCTCATGTCCTGTGCACAACCGTTGCAGCATCCCTGGGATGGCATTCTACCGGTTTGAACCGGTTTTATAGACCTGGTTGTTAGGATTTTGCTGGGTTCGGAGAACCGGCAAATTGTGCCCCTGGCTGGCCCCGTCCCTCTTTGCCCGCTTCTCCCCTCCCTTATCGGGCATGGGCGACATTGCTGGCTGTATTCTCTCTCACTCGTCCCGCCCAGTCGCTCCTTAAGATATTTCTTTTTTCTGCCGACGATCAGCTGTTCCAGGATCCCATTTGCTGTCATACTAGTTGGCCCAGGAGGCAAAAAAGGGGCACGTGGGGGGAGGGGGAAGCTGCGCCCCCCTGCTCCATTTTTTTGCCAGGAGGAAAAAAAATGGGCGGGGGCTGCAGAAAAAAGCCATGCCCACCTCGCCACGCCCACAGAAGCAGTTTAAAAATGTGAATCCCAGCCCTGCAACCTTCTCCACGTGATCAGAATTGGGATGCGTGGCAACTGGCATGCGTTTTATGTCGGTGGCACTGTCCTCGGGGTTCCGTGATCACCACGCGTGGTCTTCCCAGCAAGCAGAACCAGGTTCGCTTAATGACCACTTGATTTACGTGACGACCGCAGGGGTTGGTTTACCAACGGTGGCAAAAGTGTCGTAAAATCGGCCGCAGCTCACGTAACCCAGTCTTAGCGATGGAAATTTGGGGCTCCGTTGCGGTCGTAAAGTTGAGGACCACCGATAGATGCCTTGGCAGATCAAAGGTTCAAAAGTCCCTCTTGGTTGCTACGCAGGCGCCAGCCGTGGTTTTTCTGAGCAGGTGCCCACCAGGTGAGGTCTTACACCTTTGCAGCCTTTAACAGTGCAGTCTCTCTCGGCTGTGTCTGTGTCCCCCTCCTGAAGAGAAGAGAAGGTGGAAGGGACCTTGGAGGTCTTCTAGTCCAGGCCCCTGCTCAAGCAGGAGAACTATACTATGTCAGACAAGTGACTGTCCGGTCTCTTAACTTCCAGTAATGGAGCACCCACAATTTCTGGCAGCAAGCTGTTCCACTGGTTAATTGTCCTCGCTCTTGGAGTCTTAGTGCAGCCAAAAAAGCCAGTGCAATTCTAAGCTGCATTAACAGAGGGATACAATCAAGATCAAGGGAGGTACTAATATCACTCTATAAAGCCTTAGTAAGACCACACTTAGGGTCCTGCATCCAGTTTTGGTCACCACACTATAAAACAGAGATTGAGACTCCGGAAAGAGTGCAGAGAAGAGCAGCCAGGATGATGAGGGGTCTCTGGAGATTAAAACATACGATGAACGGTTACAGGAACTGGATTTGGCTAATCTAGGGAAGAGAAGGACCAGGGGAGACAGGAGAGCAGCCTTCCAATATCTGAGGGGCTGCCCCAGAGAGGAGGAGGAAGGGGGTCAAGATAATCTCCAAAGCACCTGAAGGCCAGAGAAGGAATAATGGATGGAAACTGATCAATGAGAGATTCAACCTGGAAAAAGGAGGAATTTCCTGACAGGGAGAACAATCAACCAAGAGAACAGAATTTTCTTCAGAAGTTGTGGGAGCTTCATCACTTGGAGGCTTTCAAGAAGAGACTGCACTGCCATCTTTCAGAAATGGAGTAGGGTCTCCTTGGGCAGGTGGTTGGACTAGATGACCTCCAAGGTCCCTTCCAACTCTCTTAATCCCATCCAGGGGATTTCAGGCCCTTCAAAGCAGTTCGCACCCAGATCTTGGAGCCATAGAAGGGATCGGTTTCTTAGAGGGGTTGTTAAAGAGGGTCCACCAGAGATCTATTCTTTATTTTGGGTGGTGGCGTCCTGGTTTAGAGCTGTGCTGGCTGGGGAATTCTGGGAGTTGAAGTCCACAAATCTTAAAAGTTGTCAAGGGTTGGACACCCTGCTTTAGAGCAATCTTGGGGTGGCTTTTAGACAACAAAAGTTGATAACAGGATAAAAGTTTCCCCTAGTCAGTTGCACTTGGAAAAACACAAGTCCTTGACTTACAACCATGATTGGGAAAAATTGGTCGTTAAGTGAGGCATCACGTGACCATACCTGACTTTTACGACCTTTCTTTTTTTTTGCCATGGTTGTTAAAATGGAATCGGTGTTTGTTAATAAAGGAGGCATCTCATGACTGCAAATTGCAACCTTCTCTGTCGGCTTCCCTATCAACTTTGCTTGCGTCAGACACCGGCTGGGACGGTCGCAAGTGTGAATCATGTGGCCTCAGGATGTTGCAACCGTTGTATGTGTGAATTGGTTGCCAAGAACATGGATTGTGATCACACGATCATGGGGACACTGTCATGGTTGTAAGTGCAAGGACCACCATATGATCGTTCAGCAGCACGGTTGTAGCTTAGTCACTGTGATGACCCAAAGGGGCGTGGCACAAAGGCAGCACCGTCAAATAAGCAAGAAGAGTCCCTTTATTATCTCCAACTTTGCCCCCAACGTCCAGGTTACCTTCAGCTGGAGAAAAAACACTCCCAAGAACAGTCTTTAATGGCAGAAAATTCAGTCCAAAACATGGTCAACACAAACTGTAACTTAAAGTCCAATCAAGCAAAACTGAGGTAATTAGTTTGGCAGGGCAGAAACAAGAATTTCAGACTTGAAAACATGGCAACGCTCACACAATTGGGAAGATGCCAGGAACACAAATAAGCCACAACAATACAAGATAAATTTACGATTTGCTCCCAACAACTTGCTGTGGGCAGCTTCCTCTTTTATACACTGTGTTCCCAGCTGCAGCTAATGAAGGGAATCGGGGCCCTTTCCTCCCCCGTAAGCCATGCAACTCATGTTACTCCCTTCTCCGTTCCTCCCTGCGTGGCCTAGGATGAAGAGGGGGTGGGCCTGGGTCTTTGAACTCTCTCTCCCTTGTTCTACCTCTCCCCTGCTCTGCCCAACTGGGCTTTGCCCTTCCCCAGTTTCTTCCACAGCCAACAGAGCCCCATTCCCACTTCCTGTCAGCTGCTCGGCCTCCCCCTCCGAATCAGATTCTGACAGGCATGACAGTCACTAAATAAGTCGTAAGTCAAGGACTATCTATAGAAAATTTCTAATCTTCACAGGGGATGGGACAGGGGGTCTTGTATTTGTAGCCCATTCTTGATCCTCTTAAAATTTGAAAGCACATCCAGGTCTGGTCTCTTGAGAAGTAACTTCACTCTGCCACTTTCATCTCATTTTAAGACTTGGTGGTTTAGTAGGGGGGAAAAGAGTTCAAGGGACCATCATCCCCTCCCAGACTGGAAGTATTCAAACAGGCCACTTTTCTCCTTAGCTCAAACACACACACGAATTTAGGAAACCATTTTCTGATGTCGTCCCCTCCCCGCCCCCCAAAAATAAAAGCAGAGGAACCTTGTGCATGCATGTAGAAAATTGTAAAATGTAAATTTTTTTTAATATATAAAATTTTGTTTTTACAGTTTGCAGTGGTACTAAGCATTACAACAATGTTAGTCAAGAGGAGTTTTTTTTTTCCATAAATAATAGAAAGTAAAATTGTACATTTTTTTCTAAAAAAAAAATAAACATCTTTTGGAGTTTTGGGTATTCTGTTCTGTCTGGCCTGGTGATGTTTTCAGGAAGTGGGGGGGAAGCGGCTTGTGGAATGAATGGTCCCTGGCTTGAAAGCATCCACGGATACAGAGGAATTTGGACAACTATTTGTCTGGGATGGCACAGGGCCGTGATGGTGAACCTGTGGCATGCATACCAGAGCCCCCTCTGTCGACATGCGCAAGGTCACCAGCTGCTTTTCTGGTTTCTGTTGCGCACATGCGTGCCGGCCAGCTGGTCTTTGTGGGTGCCGGAGCGCCTGAAAACAGCCCCCAAAACAGGTCATTTTCTGGGCTGTTTTCAGGGCGATTTTCAGGCTGTTTTGCTTGGCTGTTTTCAGACTGATTTTCAGCCTGAAAATGTCCCGAAAAAAACAGCTGGAAAATGCCCCCCCCCAAATGGCCAAAAAGCAAGCATGCACACACCTGCCAGGTGGTCTTCAGGTTTCCAGCACACCTCCATGCATGCATGTTCCGGTTTGGGCCTCGATGCCAAAAAGGTTCACCATCGTTGGCGAAGGGTCTCCTTGAGTAGGGGGTTGGACTAGAACCGGGATGAAACGCGCAGCCCGAGGGCCAGAGGCGTCATGTGCTGGCCACACCCCGGTCCCCTCCCGGTTTAGCAAAGGGGGGGAAAAGTTCCAATACGTGACGATGTTGACAGACCAAAAACCGACCGTGGGGTTTTTTAAGAGGCTACTATGGAATGCCGGGTGTATCTTCCCTAACAATCGGGGCAATTTCAATTGCACCTTGACTGGGTTGATAATCTTTTCTATGGGGAATGGTCCTATAAACTTTGGCCTCAGTTTCTGGCTAGGGAGTCTTAACCTCAGATATTTGGGGGTGAGGTAGACCTTCACCTGGAACGGCCATTGCAGGACTCGGTGTCTGCCTGTTTCTTATAAGTCTGCGCTGCTTTAGCACTTTTTTTTAACATTCTCCCAAGTTGCTTTCAGTGTTGACGTCCAATTGGTCAAGCTGACTGAGGAGGGAGGATCCCTTGGATACTCGGGCACTGGGACGAAGTCCATACCTGTTGTGGTTCACCGGGCAGCCTGCACAGGTGGCAGCAGAATCAGACAGTTGGGAAGAACGGGGACCAGTCCAGGAGTCTGGGGAGGAATCGGACGAGGGTCTTGCGTCTGGTGCAGAGATGGGGCCAGGGCCTGAGTGGGATGCTGCCTCCGGAGCCTCCAGAATCTGACAGCAGCGAGGCAGAGGAACAAGGGGAGCCTGTTCCCAGTGCGTGCATGTGCAGAGCTGCCAGAAGGCAAGATCAGCTAAGACAAAAGGGTGACTTGGGAGTAAGGCTTGGAGGTGATTGGCCTCTCGCATAAGACATAAAGGAGGCGCAAAAGGACAGGAATCTTTGCAGGAAGCAACTTTGTTCGTACTGGTCGGTTTGAAACCTGAAGCTCTGTTGAATTTGTGCTCCGTTTTGGCTTCATATAACTAATTGGTTGGCAGCATTTCAAGGAAGATAAAGGTGCGTGCTGATCAGCCTTATCCCAAAGGATTTCAGCAACACCCACCCACCCCCCAATTTGTGCTCAGATGAAAGGCCAAGTTTAGGCCCTGGGATGACCCAATGGACCACAGGAGTTTGGCACCCCTGGACTAGATCTCCAAGGTCCCTTTCAACTTTTTTTTTATTTTTAAATGGGTTGCTTTTGCCAAGAAGAGCGAGCCAAGGTGACATGCTTTCAGTTCACTTTCCAAATGATCAGGCAACAAATCCACCCCCAGTAGCTTTTTAGAAATGGTAAAGACAGTATTCAGAGGTAAGAATGGGGTTTCCTGTCTTGCCAGCAAACCTCCCCCAAAATATTCCAAGATTGCATGTCACCATTTTCCTTCTTAAGAAATTTCGACCCATAAAGATCCTTCAACAAGGACCATCATAATTGCTCTCCTGCTCATAAAAGTAACCACTGAATTTGACATGTACTGGATTTGCAATTCACTGTTAGCTTAAGTTTAGAGATGTGAATGTTGCACCTCTTGTTTCTGTGGTTTAATACTCTCATAAGTGTCAGATTACACCAAGGGATCGTTGAAGCCTTGAGGGCGAAGACTTAATGGCTTATTATCACTCAAGAGGGTGTTAAACCAAGGATTAACACAACTCAAAGAACATCTAATCTAAAGCAATTTAACTCCTGGTGTTTATTTACAGTAAGGGATTCATTACAGGATAAATAGCTGGATCATTGGTTATGAAAAGAAGACAAAAAACAACTACCAGCACTTCTGTTTGGGATGGCAAACTTGTAAGTTTTAACACTGGGAGGAAATAAAAAATCAATAGGTTAAACATTACTCCAGATTATATAACAAATTGATGTTAAACTTGGAAGAGTAGGGAATATCTGTAGCTCAGGGTTGAAGTCTGGGGTCCTGGAGGCTCTGGTAGTTTTCCTGCAGACGTTTCAGGGGCCAACTAGGTAACATCATCAATGCCAGAAGGAAGTGGGAGTCTGTAGAGGAGGACAACTCCAGGGTCTTTGGTACTTTTTAAGCTTAGTTGTTTTGTTGCAGACATCACAGACACAATCAGTGCTACTTGAAGCTTAAGCGTTGAAATTGGTTGGCATGGATGTCAGCATTCATATCTCAGGACCTAAAATGGACACCTAACATCAAAAACATCATCAAAAAAGCACAACAAAGAAGGTTCTTTCTGCGCCAACTCAGGAAGCTCAAACTGCCCAAGGAGCTGCTGATCCAGTTCTCCAGAGGAATGATGGAGTCTGTCATCTGCACCTCTATCACTGTCTGGTTCGGTTCTGCAACCCAACAGGACAGACACAGACTTCAGAGAGCGATTAGGACTGCAGAAAAAATACAATGGCTACCAACCTGCCTTCCGTGGAGGACCCGTATACTGCACCCTGAGTCAAAAATAGGGCTGTGAAAGTATCTACAGACTGACAGACCCCTCACATCCCGGACATAAACTGTTTCAACTCCTTCCCTCAAACGACGCTCTAGAGCCCCGCACACCAGAACAACTAGACACAAGGAGAGTTTTTCCCGAATGCCATCACTCAACTACTCTACTCTACTCTACTCTCTACTCTACTCTACTCTACTCTACTCTATTCTATCATTCAGATTGTGGAGGCTAGTGATGTTACCTAGTTGAGTAATGAAAGGTCTGCAAGATCACAGAGCACCAAGGACCCCCAAACTTGGAACAGACTTAAGTATAATATGGGTGCCCCCTCCCCAAGAGTCTTCAGCCATGGATCCCAGGTGGTTTTCATGTTCTCATGTTTTGATGTTCCGGTAGGAATTTTTGGCTTCTCCAGAGAAAGGAGAAGAGACGGCACCCCTTCTCCATAAGGATCTTGCAAGTTTCTGGAAGCCAGACGTTAGGTAGGGCAGGTCTGTTTTTCTCCCCTCCCACCCACCCCATATTGTCATGTTGAAATATTACCCTTCATTTCATAATAGTTGCAAATCTACGTTCCCCATTTCGCTTTTTTTTTTTTTCCATTTCAAGATTATTCATTCCATCTTGTAAACCACTCCCTTGCTGACTCATCCATAACATGAGAACCTTCAGGGTTTCCACTGTGACTTCCATTTGAACCAGGATAGGTGTAGATAACTGGGTATCATCTACAGACTGATGACATGTCATCCAGAAGTGGTGGATGACTAATTTTAGTGGTTTCACACAAATGTAACAGAGGTTACAGATGAGAAGACCAAGACCTGAGACACCCAGAATGGCAACTCACTTGACCTCCCACTTGAAGAGCACAAACATTATATAATATGGTGCATTCAACTTGGAACCTACAGTACAGCAGAGGTCCGCAAACTTGGCAGCTTTAAGACTTGGGGACTTCAACTTCCAGAAGTTGGAAGTCTTCAACTTCCAGAAGTTGAAGTCCACAAGTCTTAAATTTGCCAAGTTTGGGGACCCCTGCAGTATAGAATAATAGGGTTGGAAGGGACCTTGAAGGTCTTCTAGTCCAACCCCGTGCTCAAGGCCATTCTGGACAAATGGCTGTCCAACCTCTTCTTGAAAACCAGCAACGGAGCCCCCCACAAATTAACCCACTGATTAATATGCACCAATCAGGCAATTTCTGCTTAATTCTACATTGGATCTCTCTTCGATAACTTTCCATCCATTGCTTCCTGTTCAGCCTTCAGGGGCTTTGGAGAATAAATTGACCCTCTCTACTCTGTGGCAGCCCCTCAAATATTGGAAGATTGTATTATGTCACTCCTAGACCTTCTCTTTCTCATACTAGATACTCCTGGTTCCCTCAATTGTCTTCCGGTTTGTCTTCCTACATCATTTTTGACAGATGGCAGTCCAGTCTCTTCTTGAAAGCCTCCAGTGATGATGAAGCTCCCACAACTTCTGAAGGCAACTTCTGTTCCATGGGTTGATTGTTCTCACTGTCAGAAAATTCCTCCTTATTTCCAGGTTGAATCTCTCCTGGATCAGTTTCCATCCATTGTTCCTTGTCTGGCCTTCGGGTGCCTTGGAGAATAGCTTGACCCCCCTTCCTCCTCTCTGTGGCAGCCCCTCATATATTGGAAGGCTGCTCATTGTATGGTTTAACCTCCAGCTCCGCCGCCTTTAATCCTCTTTGTTGCTCTTCTCTGCACGCTTTCCGTGGTCTCAACATCTTTTTTTTGTATCATGGTGTCCAGAATTGGATGCAGTATTCCAAGTATGGTCTTTTCCACTTCCAAATCTTGGAAATTATCAAAAAAAAAAAAAAAGTCTGGCCAAAACCGCTTGAGAACCTAAGCGAGACTAAAATGAGTCAGTTTTGTCACCAGTGAAGCTGAGAGATGAGATGCCAGTTTTGGAATCCTGTGTGGTGTGTGTGGGGGGTCATTCCAGGACTTTTTTTCTGGGGTGGCCAGACGTCCCTCCACACTCCACCACCCTTAACATTCCTTAACAAGGGGGAGAAGGCAGTGACCCATAATCTGAAGCAAAAATTCATGCTTGAGTTGGAAGCTGCTTCGGTGTATCGGGCGCCTTTTCCTGGTTGCTGATGGCTGTTTCGGCAGTGGATGTGTTGTCCTGAGAAAGAGGTTTAACGCCCTGCGAGGAAGAGAAAAATCCCTTTTCATCTGTTCATGGTCATGTCTGTAGCTCTAAAGCAGGGAGTTCTCAAACGCGGCCACTTTAAGAGTGGAAGACTTCAAACTCCCAGAATTCCCCCGGCTGGGAGTTGAATTCTGGGAGTTGAAGTCCTCGAGCCTTAAAGTGGCCATGTTTGGAGAGCCGTGGCCTAAAACCTCGAGCAGCTGTTGGTGGAGCGAAAGAATCGAACTACAGCAGTGCAATTTTAAAGTCAAAAGCCATTTTTATCCACTCGCCTCTGTCATGGCTGCCAAGATAGCAAAAGGAAGGCAGGATTTGCTGCTGCTAATATTCCTGCAGCTTCTGGCTCTTGGGGCCAGCAGCCCTCTGGTCAAGACGGGGACTCTGTCCATCCCTCCTGCAACACACCATTTCTGCTCTGAAGATGAGCCATCCTTAACAGGCAGTCCTCGACCTACGACCATAAGGCAGGCTGCCCATTTTGGTTGCATGTGACAATGGTCATAAAATGGGTTGCTTGTGGGACCAACCTGGGTTTACAACTTTTGCAGTGGCCGTTAGGTAAATAACAGTGCTTGTTGACAAAACCAGTGATTGTGGCTATGGCAGTGATGGCTAACCGAGTGCCCAAAGTGAGTGCACACGCACCCCCCAGAATGCAAGATGTGTGTGTCACCTGCGCATGCATCCTGACCCCTGCACATGCACGGCAGAGACCCAAGGAACAGCTGGCTGGCATGAGGTGTGCGCTGTCAACTCGTAAAGCATTCCTTGCCTTCTCTGGAGTTGCCATAGGTAGGAAGTGGGGAAAATCGATGGAGCAGTAGCCACAACCAGAACCACATTCCACGGATACCTTCTTCAAGGCTGTATCCCAGGCTGCCAGGGACCAACTGGAGAGGCGTGATTTCTACAGGCTGCGAAAGTGCTAGTTGGAGGATGGGATTTATGACACACCTTGGGAGGGGGGGCAACAGGGTCATGGGTGGGCCGTAAATTACGTCAGGCAGAGCTGACCTCATTTGGGTATGTGCCAACATGTTGCTCCTAATAAATAACTGGAATTCTTTTGAAACTTGGCTTGAGGCTCACGGTTTTAATTAGGGCATCTGTTGGAACCCTGACACAGGTAGGCATGTGCAGCGGAGCTGAGCTGGGGTGACGGCTCGCATGCCCACAGAGAGGGCTCTGTGTGCCACCTCTGGCATGCGTGCCATTGGTTTGCCATCACGGGGCTGTGGACACAGTCTGGCCAAGAACCAGAAGTCCTGGGTTTTTTTTGGCAAAACTATCATAAAATGTGTGATATCTCCTGTGGACGACGGCTCCTCCACGTCTTCAACAGAGGCCTCGAGGGAGAATGAGAGTATTCCTGGCACGTCTGGTATTGCTGATCCTGAGCTGCCGGCAGAACATGCCTCGGCTGGTGGGAGCTCACAGGCCAATGAGGTAGAGGGGGAGGAGCTGCCGGCCTTGGTAGATGCAAGAGCACACATGGCAGAGAGGCGGAGATCTGCTAGACTTGAGGGGAAAAGGCTCCGCCCCTCTTTATGGGCTGCACGGGGAGGGGCTATTTAGCACAGCAGGCAGAGGGAGGTGTTGCTGGAAGCAACGTGTGTGGGTTGTAGCCAGATGGTTGTTTGTGTTCCCGCAACTCTGCAGCTCATGGATTTAATTCAGTTCCAGAGAGTTCTTTCAGGGGTGGGATACGACAGGGTTAACTACCGGTTTGGGATTTACGAGCTTCTCTGCACGCTGCGAGCCGCGTGCCTGTAAATCGTCATCAGCATGCTGTGTGCAGAGAGGCGGCCTTTGAAACAGCCCTCTTTTCCTGCTTTTTAAACTGCAGCTGTGCCTCGTTCGGCAGCTGAAGTTGAAAAATTAGGAAATAAAGATCAGGTAAGAGCCCAGGCGGGCGGGCGGGTGAGCAAAAACATCAGTAGACATAGAACCGGTTCTATGTCTGCTGCTCTTCAGAGCTACCAGTTCTATAGAGGTGGATAGAACTGGTAGAAACCCACCCCTGAGTGGTTTAAATTAAATTGGCCTCAATTGGCCATTGCCTGGAAGGTTAGTCTGGAGCTTGTTTGTGGCTGGCTTTGCTGAAAACAACCCCCTGCATTCCTGGCTTGGATAATTCCTGTGACTTCTCCTTGCAAGCTCTGAAGCTCGGACCACTGGACTTGTTGACAAACCTCAGTAGAGGCCGTGGACATTGGAGGGCTGTTTATTTTTGGAACCTCCCCCGGGCAAAACCTTTATTTCCAAGCCTGTTTTTGGTTTGGCTGTAAGTTTGTTTTGCTTTCGGGTATCTACTTGGTCACGAGCCAATGACTGTGGCTAAGTTTGCACGTGTGGATGAATGGAGGCAGCACATGTGACTGTGGGATCCTTCGAACAAAGCCACAAATGTGGCCTTGTTATCGAACAGCTGAACTTCAGTCATGCAGTTGTGGAAACAGCCTGACCGTTGGAACTGTGTTGTAAGTAGCCCCAAGGTAGGTTTGTTAAACACTTGTTAAGCAACTCCTAAGTTGGGGGCTCTATTTCTTATGTCAGCTTTGGAAGCCACATTGAGATCCGGTGCTCCCACGCTGCCACAATTGGGCCTGGGAAAGTGGGAGGGGGGAATTCATTGGAGTAGATCTAGTTAGACATGACAACATTCTTTTTCTGATTCAAGGTCAGGTGGTGTTGCGCATAGTGAAAGGAAGTCTTACTTTGGGACGGACGGCGATTGGGCCATGGGATGTGGTGATGGGTGCAGGGGATGGAGTTGTAGTTTTTACTGATTGTAAGGAAGCCCAATACTTTCAGATTCGGGATTCCACAGTTGAGCCAGTTACTATCCAAATAAAAATAACTTTTGAGAGATGTCTGTCTCGGAGTTATCGGCTGGAATGGAGGTTTGCTGGAACGCGGTTATATGTGGGGTTGTATTTCTTGGCGTTAGGATATATGTGGGAGATACTGGGTCATAGTGACCCAAATGGAACTGGTTAATGATCCATTGTGCTTCGATGGACATAACAGAAAGACATAGCAATGAGAAAAAGGGTAGTTTCCAAAGACAAGGAAACAGGTGTTACGCTATGGGTGTGGCGTAGGGAGATACATACTTGGATAGATTGTGAACCCAGGACAGAGGCAGAGATTGTATATTTGAACCTATATATAAACCCCAGCCCTCCTGGGGAAAATGTCTTCTGCCATGAGCAGCAGAATTCCTTTTTGCAAAAACTTAATAATAAAGCTCTTGTTCACCGTTTCCAGTTGTTGTTTTTTTGCTATTATTATCACAAACGCTGACATTTTATGCTATGCAGAAGACCAGGCAAAGGTGGGAAAGGGAACGGGACTCCCATCCCCCCACAGGGCATAACTGGATTACCTCGGGAAGGAAGGTGACCTCTGCCGTCTGTTCCACCGAAGGACCCACCTCATTGTCGGAGTCTGAAATGAGAATTAAGCCCTGTTCATGGCCAGGATTGGAGAATGGATGCTCCACCTAAAGGGACCATTACATGTCCTAACTGAGGCTGCCGGGAGTTGGAAGTCGGCAAGGTTGGGTCTCCTCTGCTCTGATTTACAATAGAGGAGGTGACCAGGCTGAGCCCAAGGGAGGGAGGAGTCAAGCCAGTCCTCAGCCTCGAGTCCCTTTGTGCTCACAAAATCCCATCCAAGTCCCAAGATCCAAGTCCCATCTTGAGTTCCGCTAATTCTTATCTGCTACCAATTTGCTTTGAACCATTAGTTGGCCAGATTCTTGTCGAGAGTTGACCTTGCAATAAACCTATATCCATGATGGCAAACCTATGGCATATGTGCTATAGGTGGCACGCAGAGCCATTTGTTCGAGCACATGAGACCAAGCCAAACTTACCCGCACTGAGCATGCGTGCGCCTCCCAGCTGATTTTCGGCCCTTTTGAGGCTGTTTTCGCCCTCCCGGGCTCAAGGGAAGCCTCTGCAGCCTCGGGAGGCCGAAAAATGGGCCTTCCAGAAATACTGGAAGTGACGAAATGGGCCTGTTTTTTGGCCTCCCAAGGCAGCAGAAGCTTCCCTCAAGCCTCCAGGAGGGTGAAAATGGCCTCAAACGGGCCCAAAATCAGCTGGGAGGTGCATGCATGTGCAGTGCAGCTAAGGGGGTGAGGCAGGGGTGTTGCGCGTGCATGCATGGGGGGGTGGGGTGCATTGCATCATGGGTGCCGGCATGCATGCGCATGCACTATTGCGCGTGCACACGCTTTCAGCACACCACAACAAACAGTTTTCACTATCGCTGACCTATATATTCATTTAAACTGCCTGGACTTCCTGATTATTGTGCCCATCACCCTCTTTGCTGCTACATGAAAGTACAAACAAACAAACTCCTGATTTGCAGTACCCCAGAGCGGTACCCCATCCCGGCACCCAAGAAATGTGAACGTGGCCCAGCCGTGGCTCCGGATGAGGGCCGTGGCTACGAAGGTGACATACCCGAAGACTCGTTGATGGATTCCATGCTGCTGTGTATTTCTGTTGGACGGGAAAGAAAAGAGAGAGGTGAATTCTTTGGAGGATCTGCTGTTTGCGGGCACGCTGGGCTGCTGCAGGCGTTATCTGGGGCACCCCCACCCCCTGACTATCATCCTGCCCCTGGCCAGGACCGCTGGTTAGTTCACTGGCTAGTTGTCGCGCCCCTGTCAGAATCTGATTCGGAGGGAGGCCAAGCAGCTGACAGGTAGTGAGAGAGTGGCTCCGTGGGCTGTGGAAGAAACTGGGGTGTTGTTTTTTTTTACTACCGGTCCTGTGGGCGTGGCTTGGTGGGCGTGGCAGGGGAAGGATACTGCAAAATCCCCCTTCCCTCCCCACCCCACTGACCTGCTTTCCAGCTCCGTTCTCCTGTGCAGGGCAACCAAAGAAGACCCAGCCAATCAGTTGAGACTCAGGAGGCGGAGAAGAGATGGGGTTGGCAGGGCCAGTCAGAGGCGGTATTGGTTGGTTCTCTGAACTACTCAACATTTCCGCTACCGGTTCTCCAGAACTGGCCAGAACCGGCTGAATACCACCTCTACCCATGGGGCTGGCACAGGCACTGTGGGCCGGTCCCTTGATATTCCCAGGCCGACCCCGCGGGCCAGGTTTAAGCCTTGAGTTTGACACCCCTGCCCTATTATACTATCTCAGACAAGTGGCTGTCCAATCTCTTCTTAAAAGCCTTCAGTGATGGAGCAGCCACAACTTCTAGAGCCGGGTTGTTCCACTGGTTAATTGTTTTCACTGTCACGAATTAGTTCTTCGGTTCTCCTTGATGCGTTTCCATCCGTTGCTTCCTGTCCTGCCTTCCGCTGCTTTGGAAAATGGCTTGACCTCCTTTCTCCTTTGTGGCGGCCCCTCAAATATTGGGCACCCGTCGTCCTTCTTTTCACTAGACCGGACACCCCCAATTCCTACGACCGTGCTTCGTATGTTTTAATAGTGAATACTAAACCATTTGGCAAATAAGCATCCCTGCTAAAGAAAAAAGAAAAAAAAGGGACTTCTCACCTCTTCCTCTTTTCCGTCTGTACATTAAGAAGAGAACCAGCAAGATCACAAGAACGATGAAAGGTGGGACGATATATTTCGCATAAAAAGATGCCGAGAGGTATTTGCTGGTGATAGGTGGATCTGTAGGAACCCCAAATAAAAGCCAAGTCAGTTAGATCTAAGCCAGCTAGCAAAATTGCTGAGTGGTTTAAGCATTTTTATGAAGTATCATTTATGACAGGGGTCTCCAACCTTGGCAACTTTAAGCCTGGAGGACTTCAACTCCCAGAATTCCCCAGCCAGCAAAGCTTTGGCCCGTTTGAGGCCTTTTTTGCCCTCCCGGAGGCTTGAGGGAAGCCTCTGCAGCCTTTGGAGGCCAAAAAACGGCCCCTTTGGCACTTCTGGTTTTGGCACTTCCAGTATTTCTGAAAGGCCCATTTTTCAGCCTCCAAAGGCTGCAGAGGCTTCCCTCAAGCCTCCAGGAGGGCGAAAAAGGCCTCAAACGGGCCAAAACTCAGCTGGGAGGTGCGTGCATGCGCAGTGCAAGTCAATTTGACTAGGGCTTGCGTGCCCGCACAAATGGGTCTGTGTGCCACCTGTGGCATGCGTGCCATAGGTTTGCCATCACGGATCTACGATGTGCACAGTTTCCCAGTTGAGACTATGGTTGAGTCTCTTCCAGTGTTGGGAGATTAAAGAGTTTTCCTTGTGTCTTTTGACTGCTAATAGCCGTTCATTGATGTGCTCTGCGTCTTCTACCTGTCTGTCTCGTGGATCTTTCACTGTAGGTTGTGGATGATTTTTGCTTTTATCTTTTGGGATAGGGGCTCTTTCGGTTTACTTAAGATGCTTTGGGGAGGGGGGGGGGGGCTTTAGCCGGTTTCTGTTGGCAGATAGAAAAATGGCCATCAGTTATATCTGCAGAGTCCTTTGAGGGTGAACAAGGAGCATCTAGGAGCATTTAGCCCAGAGTCACGTTGGGTAATGAGAGGAGCGATGCATACAAGTAATAAATAAATATTTACAAATATCATAATTATAAATATCATAAATCTCCATCTTCTTCTAAATGGGTGTTTTTGACTGGCATGGCTGCTGCATCAGCCACATTTGTGAGCTTGCCCTCACAATGTCAAAATGTGCACCCCCAGACGTTGCCCTACCCCTGGGCAAAACCCTCCGGTGCCTTAACCTCACCCGTTTTTGTACCAGAAGCTGCGCTCACCCTGGCAATGCTTCTCCAACGAAACCACGCTAGAACTTTCACCAGCCTGGCTGCGAACGATGCAGATGTAATCCGGGGCGCCCTGCGGAGGCTTCTGGACAACGTTCAGCGTCTGCGCCGTGGAGAGAACCACGCTGCCGTTGACCTGGAACCAGGTGTAATTCAGGTCGCCGGCTTCCTCTTCTGGCACGGCACAGCTCAGGAGGGCCTGGCAGGTCCCGTTCTTGGCATGGACGGTGATGGTTGGGGCTGTCAGCTTCCCTGGAGGAGCCCAGGAAGCGGGGGACAGTTAGTACAGGGGTGTCAAACTCAGGGGGGGTAAATCTGGCCCATGGGGCCAGCCTGGAAGCAGCAAAAGACCTGTCTGCGATGCCTCTACTGGCCAAAACGGGGGTGGTGGTGCGTGGGGGTCTCACACCCCATTTTTAGCCTGGATGGACTTCTGCAGCTCTGCCAGCCAAAACGGGGCATGGTGGGGGTCCATGCGGGGGGCCCCTGTGCCCTGTTTTTGGCCTGGACGGCCTCCTGCAGCAGTCTGCCAGCCTCAACGGAGCGTGAACGGCCCCTGCGTGGCCCCTGCACTCTGTTTTGGCCAGCAGGGGGGGCTGTAGGAGGCACCTGTCCCATCTCTACCCCACCCTCCCTTGGCCGGTCCGTGGAGAAGTACGAGGCTGATGCAGCCTTCGAAGGAATCCAGTTTGACACCCTTGAGTTAGTAGATGAAAGTCGCTGTGATGTGGGGGTGATGTTTGGGGGAGGAGGAGGAGGCCTCCATTTTAAAACTCTAAGCTTCTCTTTGAAAGTATTTCCAAAATCAATCAATTCTACTACAGCTTTTTAAAAAACTTCCTTTTAGAATAGAAATAGAAATAATAGAAATAGAATAGAATAGAAAATAGAATAAGAATTGGAAGAGAAGAGAAGAGAAGAGAAGAGAAGAGAAGAGAAGAGAATATAGAAGAGAATAGGATGTATATAAAAATAGAAGAGAAGAGAATATAAAATATAGAGACTAGAATGGAATGGGACTAGACTAGGACTAGGACTAGAATAGAATAGAATAGAATAGAATAGAATAGAATAGAATAGAATAGAATAGAATAGAATAGAGAATAGAATAGAGAATATGATGTATATAAAAATAGAAGAGAAGAGAATATAAAATATAGAGAATAGAATGGAATGGGACTAGACTAGGACTAGGACTAGAATAGAATAGAATAGAATAGAATAGAATAGAATAGAATAGAATAGAATAGAATAGAATAGAGAAGAGAAAAGAACAGAATAGAATAGAATATTGGAAGGAATAGAATGGAATGGAATGGAATAGAATAGAATAGAATAACATAGAATAGAATAGTTGGAAGGGACCTTGGAGGTCTTCTAGTCCAACCCCCTGCCTAGGCAGTAAACCCTACACCACTTCAGACAAACGATTATCCAACATCTTTTTTAAAACTTCCAGTGTTGGAGCATTCACAACTTCTGGAGGCAAGGTGTTCCTCTGATGAACTGTTCTATCAGGAAATTTATCCTTAGTTCTAGGTTGCTTCTTTCCTTGGTTAGTTTCCATCCTTATTGCTTCTTGTCCTGCCCTCAGGTGCTTTGGAGAATAGCTTGACTCCCTCTACTTTGGGGCAGCCCCTGGGATATTGGAAGGCTGCTCTCCTGTCTCCCCTGGTCCTTCTCTTCCCTAGACCAGCCAGGCCCAGTTCCTGCAACTGTTCATCGTATGTTTGAGCCTCCGGAGACCCCTAATCATCCTGGTTGCTCTTCTCTGCACTTTTTCTAGAGTTCTGTCTCACTTTTCTTCTTTCCCAAAAGATGAAAGAATACAAACTCACACAAACACAGGCAGGCAAGCTGGCTCTGACTTCACAGAGTTAATTCTTTGGAACTGATAATATCCTTGGCATTCCAACACGCTCTGCCTGCCAAGTCTGAACTGATAACAAATAAAAATCTACTCACAGAAAATTACAAGGCAGTCCACAAAAATCATTCACCAAGAAAACCTGAAGTAAGATTAAACTTTGTCCCGTACAAAGTTCCAGCCGAAGACACACCCACTTTTATCCCCTGTGGGGTGTGGCTCAATGACTCAGCTCACTCTCTGACCCTCCCACGCCTCCTGCGTTGCTGCTCACGCTTCTCCCTACGACGCTGCTTAGGATCAAGCCAACACTCTTCCTCTTGACTCCCTGTCAGGGGCTGCTCCGATTTGCCCTCCTCCTCCTGATTAATCTCAGGCTGTTCCTCTTGGTTGGCTGATGGAACCTGAGGCATTATCAGGGAGGAAGGCACTGCCAGAGAGGAAGGTCCTGGGGATGAAGGCATTCCCAGTTCCTCCTCCTCATCTTCCAGGTCTTCTTCCTCTGACAGCACAGGCTCGGGAATCGGGGCCACAACACTCCACATCTTTTTTACACCACGGTGACCAAACCTGGATGTAGTATTTCCAAGGGTGGCCTTACCAAGGCCTTATAAAGTGGTATTAACTCTTCACATGATCTTGAGTCTATCTGATGCAGCCTAGAACTATGTGGCTTTTTTGGCTGCCGCTGCACACGGCTGGCTCATATTTAAATGGTTGTCCACTGGGACTCCAAGATCCCTCTCACAGTTACTGCCATTGATCAAGGTACCACATATACTGTACCTGTGAATTTCGTTTTTTCTTGCCTAAATACAGAACCTTACACTTTTCACCGTTGACATTCAGCTATTGGATTTTGTGCTTGTGATGGGAAAAAAAATGGAACGGTTGATTTTGGTTTTGCAGATTGGCTAAGTATATAGTCTTCAACCTTCAATAGTTCATTTAGTGACCATTCGAAGTTACAACAGCATTGAAAAAAGTAACTTATGGGTTTTTTTTTCACCCTTGTGACTGTGACAGGTATCCCCATGATCACAATTCATACAAAATTCTTCAACTGACTCATATTTATGATGGCTGCGGTGTCCCAGGGCCACAGGATCCCCTTTTGTGACCTTCTGACAAGCAAAGTCAATGAGGAAGCCGGATTCACTTAACAACCATATCACTGACTTAACAAGTGCAGGGATTCGCTTAGCAACTGTGGCAAGAATGGTCACAAAATGGGAGAAAACTCACTTAACAACTGTCTCTCTCAGCAACAGAAATCAACACATTTTTTTTCTTTTCTATCCCACACTTTCTCCTCTTCCTCTTTTCCTCCCCTAGGTTCCAATTATTTTCATTTTCTTTGTATTTTATATTCCGATGAACGAATACAACTTTAATCGTGGAGAAGAAAGACCCGGGGCGGGTTGGACTAGAAGACCTACAGGGTCCCTTCCAACTGTGCTATTCTGCATTCCTATATTCCTTTATTTTGTTATAGTAGTGCAACCAATCAGTGAAACCAGCGAGCGTTGGTTCTCCTGAGAGCCTGGGACTCATATTCTCACCCTCCCCTCCTTTTGAGGCTTACTGGCTTTGTAGTCCGTGCTGCTTTGCACGGTCAGGAGCGGAATGGTTGTGCTGGCCAGCCACGTTGATCTCCAAGGGGTGTCCGTCCCGTTTTCCAGCACCGTCTTGTTCTGGGTGACCCCATCTTGAAATTCCTGCAGAGACCCCTTGAAGCCTTCGTTGGGATCATGTTCCACCCCTTGGAAGGCTGGAAAAATAAAAATTACAAAAACATTTCAAGGTATTGTGGGAAGTACACCCCCAAAAGGATAGCGCCGGAATCCTCAGAAAACAGTGCCAAGAGACTCAAGCTAGCCCTACTCCCAGTGGTGCAATGCAACCAGTGAAACAATTGGTTTGGTGAGCGCATGATTTGCACACCCAGCATTTAGAAAAGACCATTTTTAGCTGTGATACTTGCCTTCTGCTGCGGCCCCAGTGAGTAAAACAGCTGATGCGTGGCAAACGGTTCTGCCACGTGAATCAGCTGTGCTCAAAAACAAGGAAATAAAGCACAAGGGGCGAGGGGGCGGGGCCAAATGATCACTGGAACTGCCGGTTCGCCCGAACTGGTCCAAACTGGTAGAATCTCACCCTTACCTTTCCCCTTTAAGGAAATTAAGAAGCACCAGCTGAAAGTTAAACTCAGAGCAGCCCTGCTAATGGCCCTTACAAAAGGTAACAGACCTGACCACAGAAACACTAAGTAGAGCCATTCAGATAACGGGAATCAGGCTAAAAATAAATTCTCCAAGGTAAACCAAAACTCCCTTTTTCCTGCCTCTGACAGGGTTAAACCCCAAGGACAGGAAAACAAAAGACCCGGGACCAAGTAAACCAGTAAAACCCAGTATTAATCCAGTAAAAACAAAACCCAGGGCATTCAGAAGCCCATCAAAACCCATCAAGCTGCAGGATTCCTTCAAAGGGGAATTAAAGCATAAAAGGCTCCGATTCACACTTCCAAGCTGCTTGCAAGCCAGGAAGCTGTGTCACTTTTTGCTTCGTGCCTTCTTCCTACATTAAAAGAATCCCACTTTCTGGCAGCTGGCTTCTGCATCCATTTCTTCTCAACGTCTGTGATGTGTGTCCTGGCTGGGAACAAACCGGGGACATTTCTTTCAACAGTATATTGAAGACAGCGGTGGTATTCTACCAGTTTGGCCTGGTTCAGGTGAACCAGTAGTAAAAATGCTGCCGTTCGGCGAAGTGGTACTTCTCCCCGCCTCCCCCAACAATCAGCTGTTCCAACGATCAGCTGTTCTGGGTTCCCATTCGCTGTCTTCACCCAGGAGGCATCCCCGAGGCCCAGGAGGCAAAAAAAACCCGGAGCATGGGGGTTGCTGCAAAAAAGCCACGCCCACACAGTCCTAGGGGCCCACCCAGCCACTCCCACCTAGCCACGCCCACAGAACAGGTAGTAAAAATATTTGCATTCCATCCCTGATTGAAGATCTTCAAGGAACAGAATGATCTCCCCTCCAATTTTTAATAATCTTATTTTTCAGAGGTCTTGATTGTGTTCCAGCGTTGTAAAAACAGTCCTGCTGAAATCTCACACATCCAGATCAACAAAGCCATACTAACCCATGCTGCTGTTTAGCCAACATTTAATAAACCAGCCAGGACTGTTTGTACAGCCAGCCCTGGCTGATAAACCATGTCATCTGTTCCTAATCACATGTCCCAAATGTTGCATTTTTAAACAAAGCCTGCTCCCTCTCCACCTCAAGATACAGGATTTTTCTCCCAAGCACCACAATTAATAATAAATAAAATAGAATACTGAATTAAATAATTAAAATTAAATTGGGGAAAAGGACCATGCAGGCGCCAGGCAAAATGGCTATAGAAATACTGATACCCCCAAGAATGACCCCTTTTCTGCAACCAGGCCTGCAATTCCCACTCCCACTTTGACACACAAACAGGGTTGTGGGAGAAAAATGCCACCCTACCATTCTGAAGATGGCAGTGCCTGTGTAGTTTGAATGCCCAGCGTTAATCCCCTGTTCCAAAGAGTTTGGAACTCAGTTACAAACAGTTAGAGCCTCCGATTATTATAGCTGATCGCAGGTAGTCCTCGACTTACGACCGTAATTGAGCCTGGAATTATAATTGTAAATCATGTCAGTGGTTAATTGAGTCACCACAATGGACTGCACCAGATTATTTTACAATCCTTTTTTGTGGTGGTCATTAAGAAGATGCTGCAGTCATTAAGTGGATCGTTTTAGCCTAATGAATGTTTTTTTTTGTTGGAAAATGGAAGTAAACACTGGTTGCCCGGAAAAAAAAATCATAAATTACAGTCTTGTTATTGCAGTCCTGTTATTTAGCGACTGACCATAAATGCAGGCCAGTTGCTAAACACCCAAAATATGATCACATGGCCATTGGAATACATGTGTGCGTTATAAGTTCAAAACTGGTCATAAATTGCTCCATTATGGCTGGAAGCCGAGGACTGTTAATTAGTTTTCTCACACATGGCAAAGAACTGAAGCAGAAGATTTTGGTAGTCCTTGATACAGATAATCAGAGTTGGAAGGGACCTTGTGGGTCATCTTGTCCAACCCCACCACCCAAGCAGGTGACCCTACACTGTTTCTGACAAATGGCAGTCCAATCTCTTCTTCAAAGTCCTTCGATCCTTCCAGTGGCAACCAAAAAAGACCCAGCCAATCAGCTGGGACTCAATGGGAGGCAGAGAAGAGATGGGGTTGGTGGAGCCAGTCAGAGGTGGGATTAGTTCTCCAAACTACTCAAAATTTCCACTACTGGTTCTCCAGAACTGGTCAGAACCTGCTGAAGACCACTTCTGAACCTCTCCAAAAGAAGAATTCTGCAGAATCTCTAAAAAGGACAAGCATCCCAGAGGTGGTATTCAGCCGGTTCTCACCGGTTTTACAGAACCGGTAGCAAAAATTTTGAGTAGTTCGGAAAACCGTCCAATCCCACCTCTGACTGGCCCCGCCAACCCCATCTTCTATTCTCCGCCTCCCATGGAGTCCCAGCTGATCGGCTGGATCTCCTTTGGTTGCCCTGCACAGGAGAACGGAGCTGGAAAGCAGGTTAGGCGGGTGGGGAGGGAAGGGGGATTTGGCAGTATATCCTTCCCCTGCCACGCCCGCCGAGCCACGCCCACAGAACCAGCAGTAAAAAATGTTGAATCCCACCACTGAAGCAGCCGTGCGGGCCCTGCCGCGCTCCGACAACTTGCTAATCTCAGTTATTAAACTGACTCATTTCCTGAGCGTTCAGTGAACCCTAAACCAACCAACCAACCTGGATTTGCACACCTGGCTTGGCTCTCCCCGCCCCCCCAAAAAGGGAGGAAATCACCTTCATTCTAACCAAACTGAGCATGTGATGGAAATTCAGCTGCTGGCTCTTTCACATAAACAAAGCCAATTACATGAATCCAGCTCTTAAATTCCTATTTTTCTCCTTTTGTGGGGCTCACTCTGATTTTCCTTTCCTTTCTATTTTTTTATAAAGCTCTTTTGTGAGCTGACGGGGAAATTTGGAGGGAACGGAAAGTGTTGGTGTGGTTAGTTCAGTTTCAAATGGCTCGTGATAAGTTCTTTAGTCACCCTAAAAAGTGGGCTTTGCTTCACCTAATCATCCTCATTTTTCTGGAAATGACTCCTCGGACTGACACAATTCTGTGCTGTTCGGAGGTTTTCCTTTTGGTTTTTAATGCCCCTCCCCGGACCCCTTCCTCTCTTCAAGTTCCCCTTGGATAGGGGAAGGGAAGCCGAGAGGACTCCCAAGGTCTCCTCCTGCCAACCTCGCCCCAACGGGTTTGTCCTGTTTCTTCTTCTGCCCAGAATTTAGGAAAGAGAAACGTGGCTCTTCTCTACCCAGAAATTGTTCTGACCTGAGAACTCACCTGCAGGACGAATGAGAGCCAGGATCCAAAACTGCCACATGTCTCTGTCTGGTTTTTCTCGACCAGGAGCTCCAGTGGGACAGAAGGAACCCAGAAGGTTCCTCTTTCAGGCTGGCTTTGCTTCCTCTTCGCAGGAGGAAGTCAAGAAGATCTGAAGAAATCGCTGGGTGATTAAGACGAAGTTGTACAAGGCATGTCTCTTCTTGCACGTTTGTGTTTAAGGAGAACGGCTCAGGCACCCAGATGCATCCAGGCTGAGCTTCCATCGCTGAACCCGAGAACTGCTCTTTCAGCGGCCCCGAGTGCTTCCTCACTCCACCCAACTGGCCATTTCCCCGAGGGTTCTCCCCATCTTCTAAACCAGGGCACTCCAACCCTGACTTTGGACTTCAACTCCCAGAATGCCTCAGCCAGCCAATGCTGAGTTGAAGTTGAATTCTGGGAGTTGAAGTCTATAAACCTTCTCACGCTCTTAACTTTGGAAGAAAAAGGTGGAAAGGGGGGCATAATCTTGGAAGGATTATGAAAACCCCTCCCCTGCTGGCAGTTTCCTTTGTGGAGAAGAACGTGGGGGGAGGGGGGTTGTCCAAAGACCAGGAGGTGGTCCTTCTCCTGTTTCTCTTTCTCCTTCTCCTCTTCCTCCTCCTCGCTCCCTCAAGGGAAGGAGAAACAAGAAAGAGGAAAGCGAAAACACATGCAAAACGAGAGGAAGGGGAAGCTGTGCAGGTGGGCCTGTGATTCTTTGACTTTGGATGGAGGCAGCTGGATAAGAACTGCTGACCCACTCGGTCAAGTTTGTTAGATACTCAGCTCTCTCTCTCTCTCACACACACACACACCTTACAAAGGCTTAAAAAAAGCAGAATTCGACAGCAAGAGCCAAACACGGAGTCCCTGCAGCTCAGGGTCAGTTTTTTGAAAGAAGGCTTCTCAAGCTTTAAGATGGGTGGACTTCCACTCCCAGCATTCCCCAGCCAGCCTGCTTGACCCTAATGACCCCAATGCTTCTCAACCCCACCACAAACCCGCCCCCAGGCCTCCTCCCGCAGCCACCCTCCCTTCCAACCAAGCCCCAGCCTTCAACTGTCCTCCTTCCCCTGAAATGTTCATAGACCCATAGAATTGGGAGGACTTTGGAGGTCATCTTTGGAGGGTGTCAACCTTCAAGATCTTCTACTATTGCTTTGCATCGTTCGGCTGCCATAAGTAACGAGGGGGGAGGAGGGGGGAAAAGTCGGGGAAGCGAGCTGGAGGTGTTACAATCTAGTGTTGTACAAAATGAGGAGGGGGGAGAGTACATTCTCGCTTAGGTTTCTTTCCTCTGCGCAACTGCAAACTTTTATCAAAGTGCGCCAAGGTCAACGGACAGAAGCCTCATCACCACCTGAAGGTGTCCACATGATCATATTCACAACTTGTAATTGGAAGAATCATCTGACCTATTGGGGGTGGGAACATTTCCATCACAGATTCAGAATTATTTTGTTGCTACCACTTCATTTCCAGTAAAAGATATCTTTTCTCTAATTAAAAGAGTCTAAGTATTTCTTTCTTGGATTTTGAATGGAGCACGGCCTGACAGAGGGCTTCCGTCAGCATTTCTCTGTAGTGCTTGCTCCCATTTCCCTGTTTCTCCGAATATTGTGACTTGAGGTTCCCCCCGCTCCCCCAGTTGTGCACATAGAATCCTAGGGTTGGAAGGGGCCTTGGGTCACCAACCTTTCAGGGCTCAGGGGTCACTAAATTCATAATTTTAAATCCCACGGACCACTAATATTGGACACGGTGGCTCCATGGCTAAGGCACCGAGCTTGTCGGTCAGAAAGGTCGGCAGTGCGGCGGTTCGAATCCCTAGCGCCGCAGGACAGAGTGAGCTCCCGTTCCTTGTCCCAGCAGCTTCTGCCAACCCAGCAGTTCCAAAGCACGTAAACAGGCTAGTAGAAAAATAAGGAGCCCTTTGGTGGGAAGAAGGTCACAGCGTTCCGTACACCTTTGGCGTTTAGTCACGCTGGCTACGTGACCGCGGAGACGGTGGTCTTCGGCTTTGTCACGGAGAGGAGCGCTGCCCCCTAGAGCCGGAAGCGACTGGCACGGATGTGCGAGGGGAAGCTTTCCCTAATGACTGGCTGGGTGAGCATGGGTAGGCGGTCATGTGACTGGGTGGGTGTGGCCAACTCGATGTCACTCATGTCAAGGGGCGTTTCACCAGACTCTATTTGCCTCTCCCTTTCGAGCCACTCCTCCCCTCCCCACCTGGGCTCCGTAGGGCCCCCCAACAGGAAGCAGTTGTTGGAGTGAAGCAGCCTTTGTGGAGAAGAACGTGGGGGAGGTCCAAAGACCAGGAGGTGGTCCTTCTCCTCTTTCAAAACAGCTGGCTCGGTTCAAACTGGATCCGACCGAGAAGGAGGCTCAGCAGAAGCGCCTCACTGAGGACTACGAGCATGGGCTTTCCAAGCAGAAGGAAGACCTGCAGGAGTGCAGGGTGAGGTCACGGCGCCTGGAGGCTCAGCGGGCCGAGATGGTCAGCCAGTGCCAGGCCCTGATGCAGTCCCACTGGAACGCGGCCCTCCGGCTCTTCGCCATCACCGGCCCTTCCCTCTGCCCTGCCCCAGGAGGCTGAAGCAGACCCCAAGTCAGAATTTCTGCCCCACACCCTCTGCCCCACACCAAAAGAAACTCTCTGCTGCAACACAAACGTTCATTGCACGTATCCGGCCCCAGGGGGCGTAGTTTGAGGCCACCGGATTGAATGCAATATTAAAAAATGCCAATCATTTTTCTGCGGACCATCAAAATTTTCTCACAGACCACCAGTTGGTGACCGCTGTTCTAGTCCAACCCCTTCCAACAGAAGACCTTACACCATTCAGACCAATGGTGGTCCAATCTCTGCTTGAAAAACTCCGGTGTTGGAGCACCCATGCCAAGGATTGATTGTCCGTCAGGAAATTTCTCTTTAGTTCCAGCTTGGATCTCTCCTGGATAAGTTTCCATGTGTTACGTCTCGCCCTGCCTTCAGGTGCTTTGGAGAATAGGTGGACCCCCTACTTTTTTTGATATTGGAAGACATATCCTGTCACCCCCTAATTCTTCTCTTTATTAAACTAGACTGTTGTGGTTTGCCGGCAGCAGGTGCGGACGGCTGAGGTCTCGGAGAGCGAGGACTCGGAGGAGGGGCCTGCATTTGAGGCAGGGATGGGGCCAGGACCATCAGGGAGTGGAGTGCTGCCTCCGGAGATTGTGGAGGCTGGCAGCAGTGAGGAAGAGCACCCCGAGGAGCCTGTGCCCAGGGTGCGTGCACGCAGGGCTGCTCAAAGCAAAGAGCAGCTGCAGCAGCACAGGTGACTCAGAAGTAAGGCTGCAAGGTGATGGCCTCTTCCTTAAGGGATAAAAGCCAGCTGAGAAACCGGAGTTCTTTGCAGGAAGCAAAGAAGTTTTTGCGCTCAGGCCTTGTGGACATGAGAATACCTGAATTGGTGTTTGGAGATTCTTTGATTTATTCTTTAGGAAATTTATCTGTTGTTCTTGGCAGCCTTGCAAAACCTTGGCAAGGCTCTTTCTTGTCAGAGCTAATTAGTTGGAAGCAGCTTTTTATCTGTGAAGGAACAAGGTTCGTAAATGAAACAGTAAACGGTTATGCTGTTACCTTTGTCTTGTGTTTACTCGCTTGGAACCACAACCATTTCCTACAACCATTCTTCATACGTTTTAGCCTACAACCTCCGAATAATCTTTGCCACTCTTCTCTGCCCTCTTTCCAGGGTTTCAACATCTCTTTTTTATCAGGGTAACCAGAATTGGACACCAATTCCACATGTTTCCTGACCAGTGCGGTATAAAGTGATACTGGCACTTCTCATTAATGCAGCCACAATTGCATTGGCTGGTTTGGCAGCTGCAGCACACAGCTAGCTCATATTTAAGTCGACAGGACATTTATTTCTCTACTTGATATTAAAAATCTCCAACATTTCATACCATATATATATATAAATATTAGGCTGCCCATTTATCTTTTTTTTTAAAAGCACTTTTTTTTACACAAAATATCTACCAAGACAAGCTTCTATAAATCTTCCAGACATTATTTCACAAAATTACACATTTTACAGGTGTAGGTCCTTGATTTACGACTGTGATGGAGCCTGCCCATCTTCGTTGTAATTTGTGACAATTCTAAAATAGCCCACCCATGTGACTGACGTGCTCTTGTGACTGACGTGCTCTTGTGACCTTTTTGTGACCCTAACCCTGACCCTAACCCTAACCTCATGATCATAACAGAGCTTAACCTAGCCGGTCATAAGTCAAGGCTGGTCATAAGTCGAGGATTATCTGTACACAGGTTTTCCCACTTAATGCCTTTTTAAAAAAATAACACTGTTGAAACAATACTGTAACATTCAAAGAACTTCGGAGCGGAACAGATGAGGTTTCATTTGTCTATCATTTAAAATTAAGAAACAAAGAGGAAAGAAATTATTCTCTCGCACACACCCCTCCTCAAGGGGTCTAGGACCATGATGGAGAACCTATGGCATATGTGCCACAGGTGGCACGCAGACCCATTTGTGTCAGCACACGAGCCGCAGGCAAACTTACCTCACTGCGCATGCATGTGCCTCTCAGCTGATTTTCGGCCCATTTGAGGCCTTTTTTGGCCTCCCAGAGGCTTGAAGAAAGCTTCTGTAGCCTTTGCAGGCTGAAAAATAGGCCCATTTCATCACTTCCTGTATTTCCGGAAATACCGGAAGTGACAAACGGGCCTATTTTTCGGCCTGCAAAGGCTACAGAGGCTTTCCTCAAGCCTCTGGGAAGCTGAAAATCAGCTGGGAGGCGCAGTGCAGGTAAGGGGCCGGCGGGAATTGTGCGCGCATATGCGGGAGGCATGGGGGATGTGCACATTGACTTCTGGTTGCTGCACAAAAGCACGCATGCAAGCGTACACACAATTTTTGGCATAGGAGCCCAAAAAGGTTAGCCACCACGGGTCTAGGACAACTCACCACGGCCAAGTCACCGTGGGACAATTCAACCCTGTATTGATCATTTCATTCCGTTACTTTTATCATTGGTGACCACGTTTTCGTTGAAATTCTTGTAACTCTTCTTTTTTTCTGTACTGACTCTTCTGTTTTGTTGTTTTTAATGACCCCTTTTTCTGGACGGACTGTTTTATTATTATTAGGCGTACCTCCGTCAAAATTAATTTGACTTTGTATCTGTTGAATTGTCCTGTGGCGAGTCGTCCTGCAGCAAGTCGGCTGTGGTGAGTTGTCCCATCCCACTCCCCAAGAAGTCCAGGAGTGAAAGTTGGTGGCGATCCTAGAATGACCATGACTCGTCTTCTCCACTTCTCTCTCTCTCTCTCTCTCTCTCTCTCTCTCTCTCTCTCTCTCTCTCGTGCGTGGAGGTCTTCTGCAGGTGTTCCAGGCTGCCATTGGGAGAAGGAGCTCAGGCATTTCCTAGCTCTGGTGGTGGGGAGCGCATCTCTTGCTGGCTTTGCAGACGGTGTGTGTGTGCGTGTGTTAAACAAAGGCTCACGGGCCAGAGGATTTGATAGAAGGGGGACTTTGCACCGTTTCATAGATGGTCCTGCAGCTATTTGGGTCTTCACTCTGCCAAGGAGAAGACAAAGAAGAGGCTCTAAGAGAGCTGAGACCTACTTGGAAAAAGAGGGATTATGGGGTGGCGGGAAGGCTAAGCGGTTTGGTTTTTCTCCCGCAATGAAGGTGAGAATGGACAGGAATACAGAATAACAGAGTTGAAAGGAACCTTGGAGGTCATTTAGTCCAGGGGTTGCCAACTGGTGGGCTGGGGATCATTGGTGGCCTGCGTGAAAATTTTGGTGGTCCGCAGAGAAATCTCACCCCCAAAGCAATTAATCCAGGCTGTGCGGGAACACAAGGCTGCGCCACCCACAGGGCCCGCGGGAACACAAGGCTTCAGTCGCTTGCATTGCAAACAACATGAGGTAGTGAGGGGAGTGGGGGGAAGGGTGGAGGGCGGGGGAACTTGCCCCATGCACCCCACGCGCCTGGCCTGCCCACCGGGCTGCTTCTTTCCGCTTCTTTCTTCTGCTGCTTTTGCCTGAACACAAGGAAAGCAGCCAAAGTCTTTCTTTCTCTCCCCCAAACTCCTCCAGAAATGAGACTTTGGACCCTGCAAGGCCTCCTGCTCCAAGAGGCTGCGCCGGTGCGACAAGTCTCACAAAGACTCATTTCTGGTGGAGTTTGGGGGAGAGAAAGGAAGAATTCTGCTGCTTCTGCTGTTTTCTTTGCATGAAGCCAAAAGTCTCTCTCCGTCTCTCTCTCTCTCTCCCTGAGAACGGAGCTGCAGATGGTATCCTGTGATCCCAAATAAAGAATGATCAACGGGATGGGAATTTTTCTGCAGACTTTTTTGGGGGATTTTCCCAGGGTCTCTGTTGCTTTCTGCAGAGACCCTGGGAAAACGTCAGCAAGCCACCATCAGTCAAAATTCATATTAGTGTCCGTGGGATTTAAAATTATGAGTTTGGTAGTTCCTGAGGCCCAAAAGGCTGATGACCTCTATTCTAGTCTAACTCCTGCTCAGGGCAGGAGACCCTATATCAGAGGCACCAAATGGGCCATTTCATTTGTTATTAACTGGCCAAGTATCTCAACTGTTATGCATATTTGTTTTGCATAAACATTTTTATGTAGCTTTTCAAAAATGGTTTTAAAATGTTTTTACAGTTTTAACTGTATATTATACTACTAGCTGTAGTAGGATGTGTGAATGTAGTACAGCTGATGGTTTTCAATTCACAACCTCAGGAACTAGATTCATTTAGGGGAAATGTAGACTGGGATACTGAGGTGTCAAAGCCACGTGCCTCCTGAGCCTTGGTGACCTCCGAATAAATGGTTTTCTCTGCCTGGTTTCGGTGGCTGCGCTGTCCCTTCTGTATCTTCTCATCATCTGTTTGCAAAGGATTCTGCAAAAGACAAGTTGCGGTTAGCTCAACGTTTCTCAACCATATCAACTTTAAGATGTGTACTCCTAGACTTCCCTAGTCAGGCATGTGTCAACTCGTAAAGTATTCCTGGCTTGCTCTCGAGTTGCCATAAGGAGGAGGAGGGGAGGTCTGACGGAGCAGTTCATTGCTATGATCAGAAGCACATTCCACACGTACCTTTCTCCAGATTGTGTCTCAAGTTACCAAGCCCAGCTGGAGAGGCGTGTTTTCCACAGCCCGGGAAAATGCTTCGTTGACAATGTGATTTATGACACACCTTGGGAGGAGGTGAGGAAACAGGATCATAGGTGAACAGTAAATGACGTAGGGCAGAGCTGACTGCACTTGGGAAAAGTGCCGACGTGTTGCTCCTAATAAATAATTGGATTTCTTTTGAAACTTGGCTCGAGGCTCATGAATTAATTAGGGCATTCGTCGGATGGTGGCTGGGGAATTCTGGGAGTTGAAGTCCACATATATCTTATAGTTTCCCAGTATGAAAAACAATGTATTAGACTAAGTCTGGAGAAATTAAATCTTTGCCCTCCCCATAAATATCTTTAGAAAAGGCCACTACAGGTAGCCCTCAAGTTATGACCATAATGGAGCCTGCCCATTACAGTTCTAAGTCATGACTGTCGTTCAGCAAGATCTTCGAGATTGATTTTGGGAAGAAGGGCGGGCTGATTTGTCGCCTGGTTTCCCTGTACCACATGGCGCCATCTTCCCCCCGTTCAATCACATTGATTCTTTGCACCTGTTTCCAAAATGGCACCCACTTCGGAATAGGGCCGCGGGGCCTCCGTGTAGGAAGGCAGTGTGGCACAGAGGCTACTCCCTGAAGGAGAATCTATGGAGAAGGTAAGTGTGACAGGAGGTGGAGAGGAGGAGTGGCTGGGACACAACAGGGAGGGATGAGGGCTTGATAAGCAGGGAGGCAACTGCAGAAGAACAGATTAACAGAGTTGGAAGGGACCTGTGAGGTCATCCAGCCCAATCCCCTGCCCAAGCAGGCGACCCTACACCGTTTCTGACAGATGGCAGTCTCTTCTTGAAAGCTTCCAGGGATGAAGCTCCCACAACTTCTGAAGGCAAGTTCTGTTCCATTGGTTGGTTGTTCTCCCTGTCAGAAAGTTCCTCCTTATTTCTAGATTGAACCTCTCCTTGGTCAGTTTCCATCCATGATTCCTTGTCTGGCCTTCAGGTGCCTTGGAAAATAGCTTGACCTCCTCTCCTCTCTGGGGCAGCCCCTCAAATATTGGAAGGCTGCTCTCCTGTCTCCCCTGGTCCTTCTCTTCCCTAGACTAGCCAGGCCCAGTTCCTGTACAGTTGGTTGTAAGGGGCTACATTTTGGTCATGTGATGCTGCAGTATTTGAAACTTTGGGTAAGGGTCTTAAGTCTCTTTGCTCAGTGCCGTCACAATTTCAAACCACTGTTGAATGAACGATCACAAATCGAGGACAACTATTTTTATGAATTTCCAGACACCCTAAACTATTTAAGTATTCTAGTTTCCCAGAGTGGCTTTGCAGAACAGGTGGCCAATGTATTGTTCCTTCTGAAGAAGAAATATATGATCATATTTATGACTTTTTGAAAAATACAAAATTTGCATTGTATATTTTTAGCGCATTCGCAGGAAATTGAACTCTGCTTTAGAACTTGCACAATCCTTTTTGAAACCAGGAGCAATTAGGGGAAGCCCAAAGGGCCATAAAAAAATCCAAAGGTCTAAGACTGCCACCTGTCAGAAATGCTGTAGGGCCTCCTGCTTGGGCAGGGTGTGGATGGTTGGACTGGATCAGAGGTCACCAACGGGTGGCCTGGGGACCACTGGTGGTCCGTGAGAAAATGTTGGTGGTCCGCAGAGAAATGTCCCCCCCAAAGCAATTAATCCAGGCTGTGCAGGAACACAAGGCTGCACCGCCCACATGGCCCACGGGAACACAAGGATTGCGTCACTTGCATTGTGAACAACACGAGGTAGTGAGGGGAGAGGGGAAGGGCGGAGGGGGGTAACTTGCCCCACTCGCCCCACGCGCCTGGCCTGGCCACTGGGCTGCTCCTTTCCACTTCTTTCTTCTGCTGCTTTTGGCTGCAGGCAAGGAAAGCAGCAAAAGTCTTTCTTTCTCTCCCCCAAACTCCGCCAGAACTGAGTCTTTGGGACCCTGCAAGGCCTCTCCTGCTCCAAGAGGCTGCGCAAGCAAAGACTCATTTCTGGCGGAGTTTGGGGGAGAGAAAGAAAGATTTCTGCGGCTTCTGCTGCTTTCCTTGCATGAAGCCAAAAGTCTCTCTCTCTCCCTCAGAATGGAGCTGGAGACAATATCCTGCGATCCCAAATAAAGAACGATCGATCGGTAAGAAAACGGGGCGGGGAATTTTCCTCCACTCTTTGGGGGGATTTTCCCAGGGTCTCTGCAGACACCAACATCAGCAAGCCACCGTCAGTTAAAAATCATATTAGTGGTCTGTGGGATTTAAAATTATGAGTTTGGTGGTCCCTGAGATCCAAAAAGTTGGCGAACCCTGAACTGGATTCCATTCCATTCCATTCCATCCTATTTTCTATTCTATTCTATTCTATTCTATTCTATTCTATTCTATTCTATTCTATTCTATTCTATTCTATTCTATTCTATCTGCATTCCCCAACAGAAAGTCCAGGCAAGAATCCTGCACGAGGTTAACTGAAACATTACTCCTTAACAGCTTGTTATGATAAAGGCAAGGCCGTGAGCTCCCAGTTTCAAATTAAGTCAGTTCAAACAGAGAAATAGACAAACCTCAGTTCGGGCAAGGCGGTCTTTGTCTCACAAAACACACAAAGAGAAATGCAAACAGTTGTGTGCAACAACAAAACCACTGCCCTTTCCTCCTATTTATTCCCCAGCCAGGGAGGGGCCAGTCAGCACCTACAAGCCTTGTCTGGCTTCCGGAGATGACTCATTGTCCTCTGTTGTTCACCTCTCTTATCTGCTCTGAGCATATGCATATCTGGAACAGGCCCCAGCTGTTCCTCCTCCTCGCTTCTTTCTGACTCCAAAGGCAGCTGCCTCTCTGGCTGGCAAATGCTGGCTGGCCCTGACTCTATCTCTGTGTCTCATGCTGACCATCCGTCAGAGCCTTCCCTGAGCTCCAGAACTGACCCAAGTTTTTTTCCCAACCTCCTTCTTCTCTGAGTCTGCCACCCACTCTGCTGGTGGCTGGCGGGCCACAACACCCGGCCCACCAGGCTGGGAAGTCGAGGCGGGTTATGGGTCCCATCAATTCGGGATGTACGTCTGGTAGGAGTATCGCAAAATGGCCTTCTTGGTTTTGGCGCCTTGTCTAGGGCGCATCATTCTCCTATAGCTATAGTTGTCCCCTGTCCCATTGCTTTTCAGAAAGGCCCTAACAATATGGTGCTATCGGTGGTCTCCTGGGAACCCTGAAGGGAGAAGGAGCTTTTCCGTTGTGATTTTTAATGTCGTGAGACACCTAGAGTCATCGATGTGTGAATTGGGCAGCCATAGAAATTGAATAAATAAATAATCAAGAAATATTTCCCACCGGTTTGGGATGCTGCACAGAAGCATAAACCGTGTAGGGCATCTCCTGGATGTTCTTTGCGGCTCTTCTAGCTGGCTGATTTGTCTTCCTCCTGGTTTCCTAGGAGTTTTAAAAAAGAGAGAGAGAAGTTAAATATTTATTGTCACCTGCCAGGCTTTCAGCAATTCTGAACTGAAAGGGAGTAGATGCTATGGGGAGAGATGGTCTCCTGCTTCTTCCGACTCTGGTTACAGCAATGTGTGTGTGTGTGTGTGTGTGTGTGTGTGTTTGTGTGTGTGTGATTCACCCCAAGGTACCTGCATAGACAGGTAAACTATTTTATTTTAGTTCTTTATCTTTAGCTTACATGTGACTTTTTACCTTTTCGTTTGTTTGACTTTTACTTTTCATTCATTTTTTATTTCACCTTATATTGCCTCACTTTTCCTTTCCCTTTCACTTTTTGCATTGCTCTTTACTTTACTTTCTTTTTCACTTTATTTTACCTGACCTTACTTTACTTTCGTCACTTTCAGTTTTACTCTACTTTTTACTCTACCCTTTACCTTGATTTTTTACTTTCACTTTCACTTTCACTTTCTCCTCTTTACTATACTCACCTTATCTCAGTTTACTTTATTTTCCTCACTTTCATTTTTTACTCTAGTTTTTACCTTTACTTTATCTTACCTTGGTTTTTACTTTCACTTTCTACTCTTTGGTACACTCATCTTATCGGTTTATTTTTTTTTACTTTACCTTACTTTTATTTTTTACTTTCACTTTCATTTTATACTCTTTTTACTCTACTCTTTACCTGACCTTTAATTTTTATTTTCACTTTCACTTTTTACTTTACTTTTTATTATACTCCTTACTTTACCTTATTTTCCTTTTTTATCTTGCCTTTATTTTTTACTTTCACTTTCACTTTCTATTCTTTACTATACTCACCTTACCTAATTTTATTGTTACTTTTTTGTTTGCTACTTTCACTTTCACTTTCCACTCTACTTATTATTTTATTTTTTACTTGGCTTTATTCTATTCTTTCCTTTATTTTTTTCAAAATCACACAGCCTCTCTAACCCTCCGTGTGGCTACAGCGGGGATCTTCAAACCTGACAGCTTGAAGACTGGTGGACTTCCACTCCCAGAATTCCTCCTCCTCCAGTCATGTTAGCTCAGGAATTCTGGGAGTTGAAGTCCTCATATCTTAAACTTGCCAAATTTGAAGACCCTTGGGCTACAGAGTCAGCCCCACAGTCCTCTTTATGGCAAAGGGCCACCAATGATTTAGGCAGTGATGATATAGTTCAGTGTTGGACCAACAAGAGCTTTACTTCAAGGTTCATTGATGGTGAGTGTCCCTCTGGAAAATTTAAAATGAAGAAGCTATGAGTAATTTTAGTGAGATTTATTTTTAATTGTATATTTGCCGTAAGATCAAAAGCTAACATGTTTTTTCCTCTTAAAGAAGCCAAGGTGTCATTTCCTACCATATTATCTGAAAGTTATCAGTCAGTTTTTTCTTTCCTTTTAAGAAAAATTTAACCGTAGGATATGCGGCACAAAATTGGACACGGCTCAGACTTAAAAAAGAAAAAAAACCATATAACTTTAGAACCACAGTGCCTCAAGGAACACCCACAACACACTGCAACACACAGCAAGTGGGTGCCCGTCTCCCAAATATGAATCTCCACCCGCTTTCTGGCCTCCAGCTCTTAAGGAGCCTTGTGCAAAATCCTCCTTTGAGAAGACCTACATCCAACCCTGTTTTACTCCGTTGAGAAGAGTATTCTTTCTTTCCCACACAGGGGATGTCTTTCTGGAAGTGTGGATTTCAATTTCCAGGCACACAATCCTGCACACAAACCTATGATTGAGAATCCTGGGAGTTGACACCACTTGCCTTAAGGAAGACTCGGCTTTGAAAACCGGACGGCCATTTCAGATTTCATCCCATAAGGGGCCTTCCTTCCCTTTGTGGAAGATATGAGATTGAGTTGGTGACACTCAAGAACAAGGGTCTTCAAAACTTGGCAAGTTTAAAAGTTGTAGACTTCAACTCCCAGAATTCCTGAGCTAACATGACTGGAGGAGGAGGAATTCTGGGAGTTGAAGTCCACAAGTCTTAAAGCTGTCAAGTTTGAAGACCCTGATCTCTCTCTCTCTCTCTTTCTTTCTCTCTCCTATCTATCATCTACCTATCTAACTATCATCTCTTTCTCTGTACCTACCTACCTACCTACCTATCATCTATCTATCAATCTATGTATGTATCTATCATCTATCATAAGGGTCTTCAAACTTGGCAAGTTTAAAACTTGTGGACTTCAACTCCCAGAATTCCTGAGCTAACATGACTGGAGGAGGAATTCTGGGAGTGGAAGTCCACAGGTCTTAAAGCTGTCCAGTTTAAAGACCCCTGCACAAGAAGAATCTGAGCTCCTCCATAGTAGCTGAATGAGGTGTGTGGAGGAGGAGGAGGAGGCAAGTTCAAGGGGGTGACTTGGACTTCAGTGGACCAGTCCAGAGTTCTTCAAACTTGACAACTTTAAAACTTGTGGACTTCAACTCCCACAATTCCTCAGCCATCTGGGGAATTCTGGGAGTTGAAGTCCACAAGTCTTAAAGTTGCCAAGGTTGGAGAACCCTGATCACCTTGGTCCATTCCAGGAGCTTTGGAAGACCTTTGTGAGGAGGGGGTTGGACTAGAAGACCCCCCAAGGTCTCTTCCAAGCCCTATGATTCTGTTTCACGTTCTTAGGAACTTACCTTGGGCTGGTTTCCTATTAAGGTGGAATCAATCCTAGGTGAGTTTTCGATGTCTGCAAAGAAAAATTGTGATGGTTATCCAGATGGACCCTGGTGGAACTCAAGGGCTGGTTGTGACTGTTTGGGATGATAACTGCCAAACCTTTTTAGGGCAAGATAAAGAAATAAAATTAAGCAGTGAAAATATAATTCCCTTTCCTTTCCTCTGGCTTGGCTTTTTATTTCTTTGTTCCTAAAGGGTGTCTCCCTTTCCCAAGCGATGCTGAAAAGAGCCAACAGTAATTATTGTGTTGATAGTCACTGAAGCAGACAATTAATTTAATTAAAGGGCTCATTGCTGAACATCAACAGAAGTGGAGGAAGGTGCATTTAATAAAGCCTTAATGATTGTGTGCAAACTTCATTAAGTGGGCCACAAGTCAGTCAGTTAGTCAGGCAAGTTGAATCAAATAATATTTTATTTCAAAATTAGCACAAACAAAAGAAGCTTCCCTCCCCAAGAGAAGACATGTACAACCAAAGTAAAAAAAAAATACTACATTTAGTAACAGAGAACAAACCCCAGTTTGTACAAAACAACACAGGCAAACGAAACAACCCACACAGTTATGAATCCTGTCTGATCCTTTGGTTCCGGAATAAAATGAAACATTTCCCTGTACATGTTGTGAGCATTCCAAAGCCTGAAACAAAAAAGCCAAAGAGGTCTCAGCATTATTTTAAACCCATTGGTGTTTCTTGTTTAGGAACAAGAGGAATGAAATTAACACATGTTAAACATGTTCCAGCTATAAATGTAGGCGTTGCTTTCTATTCAGGCAGAAATGCTTTGCACCCCCCAAAAAATGCACCATTTTTTTTTCCTCCTATCTTTTTGACAATAAATGTATTTTCTTAGGAGTCCGACCATTTTCTCCTCCGTTCTGTCGGGCCTCTGTCTCTCCAAGTTAATTTCCATGTCTTTTCTGAAGACAAGACATTTTCCTTCTCCTTCACCCAGCCAGGTTGTGCTTGTGGGTTGTTGTGCTTCCCAAGAGGATGTTGTGGGTGCCTATCTGCCCTCTGAATTCTTGTTTTCCAAAGCACAACTTGTAAAAGCAAAATAGGTACAAACTTTCTAAGAAAAGCATCCGAGGACGGTGTCAGTTTTCGTCAGAAGAGAACGAAGAAAGGACCTTCTTCAGGTTCTCAGATCATGGACCACAAGCCAGAATCAGAGTCAGAATAGAGCTGGAAGGGACCCTGGAGGTCTTCTAGTCCAACCCCTTGCTCAAGCAGGAGACCCTATACCATTTTCAGACCAGTGACTGAAAAAAAATCTCCATTGATGAAGCACCCACAACATCAACCCACAAAATGAAGTTACAACAAGCCAGATTCAGAATATTTGTCTTGGCTACTTAATCAAACCAGATGACATTGGATTATACAGCACGCAGTGTCATATAAGCTAACCAGACAACACACTAAGACACACACATACACAAACCCACCCCAATGTTTTAATATCGTCGACTCTCCCCTATTTCACAGGCTTTTGCTTTGTCAGTTTTTAATTTTGCTGTAATTCATCTCCTTACACAGTAAGAAGTTCATCTACTCTCCCTTTTGTTTAGAAAAAGAGAGACGGAAAGAGGAAGGAAGGCGAAAGAGAAAAGAAGGAAAGAAAAAATAGAGAAAAGGAAGGAGGGGAAAGAAGGAAGGACTACATGTTTAGTTCAGGAGTGTCAAACTCGCAGCTTGTCAGCTGGATGCATCACATGTTGGCCCCATGTCCACCCCCGGTTTAGCAAAGGGGGAAAAAAAAGTCACGATACACAATGTGACAACTACACGGCACCGCAAGTTTGACACTCCTGGTTTAGTGGGAAAACAGCAGAACAAAAGCAACGATTAGATTGGCTAGTTGTGGTTGTTATTTACTCTGGGGCAATCAGATGCTTGTGCCCTGTTCCCAGTCCTGGGGAAAGCAGAGATGGAGGAAGAAGGAGGGGTACGAAGAAAATCTCTCTTGTCCCACTCAGGAACCTGTAGCCAAATAATTGGGAGAGAAAAAAAAAAGAAAGAAAACCCAATAGCCTGTGATTAAAACTTGGTCATTAGTGAGAATTATCCATGGCTCAGCAGTAAAAGGGCTCTGCCTATTTGCAGGGGCCTCGTTAATCGGAAGGGAGAATGGTTTAAAAGAGCTGCAACCCAACCCTCATGCATGAATGATCAGGTCCACCTCTGCTGAGTGCAAAAGCTAACTACTTCATTGTGTTCTGCCTGTCGTATAGGAATCTCCCCGCTCTGGCAGCTTTCCCTTGGGATCAATTAGATGAGGCTCCAAGGAATTCAGGAATGGCTGATTCTGGTCTTTTTTCTGGTTGCACCATGACTCTAGACTAGCTCTGTGCTTGATTCCTCCTCCCTTCCCAACACCAACCCTATCCCAGCTGCAGTTTTCAGGAGATGAACAGCGGAGCGGCTGCTGGCTTGACAGCTTCTTACTGCAGCCGGGGCAAAATTAGAGCCAGTTGAACTTTACCAAAATGAATATTGGGATTTATTTTCATGATCAGTCATTAACTTTGCTTTGCTGGTGTTGCGTTTTCAATTTTTATTAGGGTCCCCCCTGCCCTAAGCAGCCCCATGATAAGATGGGCAGCAAATTTATTTAAGAAATAAATAAATAAGTGATATCAGAAGGTTAAAAGTCCACGCTGGTGTTGCCTCTCCTCTGCCCGCTTCCCGCTTGTCCTTCTAAATTTTGGAATTGTTCCATTTTTTAAAAAAAAAAAATGTGAGGGGCAACTGCCTCAAGCATCTCAAAACATTTATGCTAACAATGATTCTGGTTTGGCAGCCTTCTCAGAGGAGAAATTGCAGAGTGGACGGGCTGTCCTCCACTCTCGTGACCTGGTGGTTCGTTGCAAGAGTGTTATATAGGATAACTGAGTCGGAAGAGACCTGGGGGGCCTTTTAATCCAACCTCCTGTTCAGCAGGAAACCCTACGTCATTCCCACCAGGCTCCAGGTTGACTCCGCCTTCTGTCCTTCCGAGGTGGGTAAAACGAGGACCCCAAATTGTCGTGGGGAAGAGGCTGACTCTAAACCACTTAGAGAGGGCTGGAAAGCACTGAGGTCTATTGCTATTCGAGACAAGCGATCTTCCAATCTCTTTTTAAAGAGATTGGAGCAGCCCCAACTTCCGGTGGCAAGTTGTTCCACTGGTTAATTGTTCTCACTGTCTGGACGTTTCTAGGTGGCTGCTCTCCTAGTTTAGTTTCCAACTATTGCTTCTGGTCCTGCCTTCAGGTGCTTTGGTCAATAGGTTGACCCCTTCTTTCCGATGAGAACCCCTCAAGTACTGGAAGATTGCTACCGTGCCACCCCTAGTCCTTCTCCTCTCCAGACACACCCAATTCTGACAACCATTCTTCTTCGGTTTCAGCCTCTAGTCCCCTAATCATCTTCGTTGCTCTTCTCTGCTCTCCCTCTGGGATCTCACTTGACCAGTCTTCAATTGATCAACGCTGCCAACCCCACCCGACCCCCGAGCATCCTGACTGTGCACCAGTCTCCAAAACCCGGGAGCCCCTGACAATTAGCAGTGTGTGTATCGTGCCAACAATTGATCTTCTGAACATCTATCCCTGGAGGTGTTCAAATCAATTCTCTTGTCCTTTGCTATGGTGGTTCCATATATATATATTTTGGGGGGGGGCAGGGGCGTGTTTTTGCTTTTTGTCATCTTTCTCTGTGGGTGGGTGTGCCTGTGCAGCACATCTTCCTGTCTTATGTGGCAGGGGTTTGCAGTCTCTTGGGGGTGGGGGTGGGGGGGAGCTTGTTACCTGAGCGCGTTGTGAAATGTTGATTCCTCTTGGCAGCTGTGGAAAGAACAGAAGCCGAGTGAAACGCAGGAAGTGGGTGGGTTGTGAGCCGCAACTGCTGCCTTGGTGCAAAGTTGCGGTTGTATGCAAATACGTTGTGGCTAATCTTAGCAAAACTGACAAGGAAGTGTGGGTGGGCGGGGAAGGGGCAGGGTCTAAGGTCGATTCTCCAGCAAAGAGGAGAGGAGTAAAAAGAAAAAAAAATCAAGATGGTGGACACAGCCACGGGGCTCCAAATCCTGCCCTTTGGGTTGTGTGTTGGCTAGGAACTCACCTGCCGAGGAAGGAGGTGGCTTGGAGGCCTGAACGACGCAAGGAAGAGCCCAGATTAAAATGGTTGGGCCCTCCTATCCCTGGAACATCCATGGAGAAATACCATATTTCTCGGTGTATAAGACACCCCCCGCCTCAAAGTGGATGGAAATTCTATGCATCTTATACAGCGAATGTTGCCAAAGCCCCTCCCACCCACCGCCCCCCACCCTTTGGCCTCTGCCTCCCAGCAGTTTACCTCCTTGCAGCAAACAGCAGACAGCCTGGTCAACTTCAGCACAGCCTGATTTAGCATGAGTAGCTGATTGTCGGTTGGATCGGCCTCCCGGTATACCAACAATCAGCTGTTCCAGTCTGCAGGCACAACCATTGCCTATCGCCATCTCTGCATGCCCCATTTTCAGCCTCCATGCGCCCCACGGGATGCGTGGAGGCCAAAAATGGGGTATGTGGAGACCGAAAATGGCATGTGTGGAGGCAGTGATAGGCTGTGGCGATCCCTGCAGCCTGGAACAGCTGATAGTCAGTATTCTGGGAGACCGATCCAACCGACAATCAGCTGCTTGTGCTAAAATCAGGCTGTGCTGAAACTGACCAGGCTGTTTCCTGCAAGGAGGCAAATTTATTTTATTTATTTATTTATTTTTGAAGCATGTTTTAGATAACAGATATAATTAGGAACATGATTATGAGTATATGAAATGGGTATGAATAAAAGGGGACATTAGGACAGGGACGGTAGGCACTTTGGTGCGCCTATGCCTGCCTCTTACAGACCCCCTTAGAAAAGGGGTGAGGTCAACAGTAGACAGTCTAAGGTTAAAGTTTTGGGGGTTTAGGGAAGAGACCACAGAGTCAGGTAGTACATTCTAGGCATTGACCACTCCGTTGCTGAAGTCGTATTTCCTGCAATCAAGTTTGGAGCGGTTTACTTTGAGTTTGTATCTATTCTGCGCTCGTGTATTGTTGTGGTTGAAGCTGAAGTATTTATTCATTGACAGGTAGGACATCATAGCAGATAATTTTATGTACTACGTTTAGGTCAGTCCGAAGGCAGCGTAGTTCTAGGTTGTCTAAGCCCAAAATGACACGTCTGGTGGCATCAAGTATTCTGTTGTGAGCAGAAGAATGGACGACTCTTCTCGTGAAATATCTCTGGACTCTCTCGAATGTATTAATTCTGATATATGTATATGTATATGTATATGTCATGGCCTTGTTGGAATCTGATTCCAAGGGGGTGATCGAACAGCTGACAGGGAGTGGGAGTGTGGCTCCGGTGACTGTGGAGGAAACGGGGGAAGGGCAAAGTCTGGCTGGGCATTCAGAGGAAGACCCAGGCCCACCCCCACTTCATCCTAGGGCATGCAGGGAGGAACGGAGAAGGGACCAACGTGGCTTACGGGAGAGGAAAGGGCCCTGATTCCCTTCATTAGCTGCAGCTGGGAAAACAGGATTTAAACAAGGCGTTTGCGCACAGCACCTGGCTGGAAGCAAAGCATGCATTATCTTTGTTTGTCAAGTCCTATCTGGGTTCTGGCGTCCTCCCAACTGTATGTGTTTCGTTATCTTCTGCAATTCCTTCTCCTGCCCTGTTTCATTAATTGTTGTGGTGTGGTTTGCGTTGGTTTTTATTTATTATTTATATGTACTTTTGGTTTGGACTAAATTTCTTCCCTTTAAAAACTGATCTTGGGAGAGTTTTTTTTCTCCAGCCGACAATAACTGGACATTTGAGGTCAAGTTGGAGGAATTAAAGAGACTTTACCTACTTTTTTTATTTTGTTGCTTTTGTGCCATGCCCCGGGTCATCACAGTAAATATATATGCAAATGTATATGACGAGGTCCCACTTGCCATCTTCAGACTGGTGCTTTGGGTTTCATGCTTGTGTGAGCAAAGTGTGATCGGAGCTGCCGTCTCCCTATATATACTGGTGGGGAGGTTGGCTGTGTTGTCATTTCTTGATTGGTTGATGGAGTTGATGTTTGCAGATTGGCTGGCTTTTTCATAAGAACATGTGTGGCTGAGGTATTGGCTGTGTGTCTATCAGCCTCCTGTGTTGTAATGACCTGGGTAATAGGCTGTGTGATGACCTTCTGAGTTCTATTGTTGTGATATCCTGGGTCTTGTCCAGAAACGGCTGTGAAAGTCTGACTCACAGTCGAACACTATACAGAAGCCTGATGATGGCAGATGAGATTCTGCCAAAATGTTGCTACAACTTTAAAAGCACAACTATAATGACGTGGGAAAATATCTGAACAAAGACCTAGAAAACTTTGAATTACACCATCTTCGGTCTGATCTAAGTATGGTATATAAAATCATACATTGCAATGTCCTACCTGTCAATGAATACTTCAGCTTCAATCATGACAATACAAGAGCATATAATAGATACAAACTCAAGGTAACCATACCAGACTTGATTGCAGGAAATACAACTTCAGCAACAGAGTGGTCAATGTTTGGAATACCCTACCTGACTCTGTGTTTTTTTTCTCCAAACCCCAAAAACTTTAACCTTAGACTGTCTACTATTGACCTCACCCCCTTTCCTAAGAGGTCTGTAGGGGGCGTGCATAAGTGCACCAAGGTGCCTACCGTCCCTGTCCTATTGTTTCTTTTATTTTTCTGATATGTACACATTTCATGTATTCATAACTATGTATATACTTATACCTATTATCTTGTAAGCAATTGACAAATCAAATCAAATCAAATCAAATCAAATAAATAAATAAATAAAGCTGATATATATATATATATGTATGGATCTTTGGTTGTTCAGGTTTTCTCCCGCGTAAGATTCGAAGTATCTAGGCAACGTTTCGATGAAGTCTCATTCATCATCTTCAGGCTTCTGTCTTCAGCTCTGTGCTTCTCAGAGTGATGTGAGATTGCAGCTGCTTCTTCCTTTTAACTGCTAGTGGGGGTGTGACTTGATTGGGTGGGGGCTTGGCTGTGTTCTGATTGGGTGGGGTGTGTTCTCATTGGTAGGGGGTTTGGCTGTGTTCTGATTGGTTGGGGGGTTGGTCGTGTTCTGATTGGCTGGAGGCGTGTTCTGTTACCACCACCCAGCACAGATCAATTCCGTGACACCACCACCCAGCACAGATCAATTCCATGACACCACCACCCAGCACAGATCAATTCCGTAGCCAAGACACTCATCTCCAGAACAAAATGCTTAGCCGATGAACAACACCAAAAAACCGAACTACACACTCTCACCAACGTACTTACAGCCAATGGATTCCAAAGAAAGAAGATTACCCACCTAATCCAAAAAGAAACCCCAACCAAAATCCAAGACAGAGAACAAGAAAACGGCAAAGCCCTCCTCCCATATATAAAAGGCACCACAGACAAAATCAGCAAGATCCTCCAAAAACACAACATTAAAACAGCATTCTGCACAAACAGAAAAATATCCACCATCGTAAGAAACCCCAAAGACAAAATCGAATTAGAAAACCAAGGAGTATACGAAATCCCTGCACTGCCTGCCCTACTACATACATTGGACAAACTAACAGAAGAATAAGTGCACGCATTGAAGAACATAAGAACTCAATCAAAAAAGAAGAAACGACCTCTTCCTGGTCCAACACCTCAAAGCCACAGGACATGAGATTGACTTTATAAATACCAGAACTATCGCCAAAACTGAACACTTCAACAGCAGAATAATCAGAGAAGCCATAGAGATAGAAAAACGTCCACACAGCATGAACAAACGAGATGACACCTCCCGCCTTCCAGCCATTTGGAAACCCGCCCTCATGAACAGACGAGTACCTAACATGAAGAATGACACCGGACCCACACCCATGAGAGCCACACAAGATGCCACCACCACACTTCCATGTAGAAAACAGACTCACACCCACTCAGAAGATGAGACACGACCACGGACCAGAAGCCGCACTGCAGCTGCATCACTACCCACTTCAAACCCCTCCGAGCCATACATGAAGCAAACCGACACCCACTATGAAGATGCAGAAGGACCATGAACTCGAAGCCAAACAGCAAGATCACAGCTCACCAACTCAAATCCCCCAGCAACTAAGACTAACCTGAGCACAACCAAGCCCCCACCTGAACAGAACACGCCTCCAGCCAATCAGAACACGACCAACCCCCAACCAATCAGAACACAGCCAAACCCCTACCAATGAGAACACACCCCCACCCAATCAGAACACAGCCAAGCCCCCACCCAATCAAGTCACACCCCACTAGCAGTTAAAAGGAAGAAGCAGCTGCAATCTCACATCACTCTGAGAAGCACAGAGCTGAAGACAGAAGCCTGAAGATGATGAATGAGACTTCATCGAAACGTTGCCTAGATACTTCGAATCTTACGCGGGAGAAAACCCGAACAACCAAAGATCCACATACAAATACCATGAGAACCTCAGAAATATATATATATATATATATATATATATATATATATATATATATATATATATATATATATGGATCTTTGGTTATTCGGGTTTTCTCCCACGCAAGATTCAAAGTATCTAGGCAACGTTTCGATGAAGTCTCATTCATCATCTTCAGGCTTGTGTCTTGGCTCTGTGCTTCTCAGAGTGATGTGAGCTTGCAGCTGCTTCTTCCTTTAACTGCAAGCTCACATCACTCTGAGAAGCACAGAGCTGAAGACACAAACCTGAACTTGATGCATGAGACTTCATCGAAACGTTGCCTAGATACTTCCTATACATATATATATATATATATATATATATATATTTGTTTTCTGAGGTTCTATATTTTTATGTGGATCTTTGGTTGTTCGGGTTTTCTCCTGCGTAAGATTCAAAGTGAGAAGCACAGAGCCGGAGACAGAAGCCTGAAGATGATGAATGAGACTTCATCGAAACGTTGCCTAGATACTTCGAATCTTACGCGGGAGAAAACCCGAACAACCAAAGATCCACATATATATATATCTCCAAAAGCTAGGTGTGTCTTACAGTTTGGGGCGTCTTATAGTCCGAAAAATATGGTAGATGGTGCCTTGGGATGGGGTGAGGGCCTGCCAACCTGGTGATGGGGAAGCTGGTCAGTGGAGGGGGCGCTTTCTAACAGGCTCTGCAGCTGAGAAACGCCACCCTGTACCTTTCTTCATCAGCACACAAATGACGATAGCAACGACAAGCAGCAGTATGATAACAGCTACAATCACTGCCACGATCCATGCATTGCTTGGAAGTTGTTTGTCTGCAAGAAAAAAGAACAGAGGTTGCGTCAACCCTGGTCAAACAGGAGGAATCCTGCAGAGGTCTGTTCCCTAGGCCAGTAGTCCTTGATTAGTGACTGTTTGCAGTTCTGACAGTGGTGAAAAAATAACCAGCCGTCTCATTGGTGACCTCCGCAGGTCTGTAAAGTGAAGAAAAACTGGAGTCCTATCATCAGGGGTTTTGTTTAGAAACTGCTTTGTTTAACGGCCAGGTTGCCGGTTCCACCTGTGGTTGCTAAATGGGGACTCTCTGCATGGGATAATTTTCCTCTATCCACCATTCCCAGCAAATGGCGGAGCTGAGCTGGCAACAACAAAAAGTCACCAGAATAAGGCAGCCTCAAATCTCCCTTCCTTCCCTGTCAGGATTATGCTGACCTCTCGTAGAACATAGAACGATACAGTTGGAGTCAGGGGTGGGATTCAGCCGGTTCTGACCAGTTCTGCAGAACCGGGAGCGGAAATTTGGAGTCATTTGGAGAACCGGCCAATCCCACCTCTGATTGGCCCTTCCAATCCCATCTATTCTCTGCCTCCTGAGTCCAAGCTGGGGCTCCTTTGGTTGCCCTGCACAGGAGAAGGGAGCTGGAAAGCAGGTTAGTGGGGTTGAGGGAGGAAGGGGGATTTGGCAGCAACCTTCCCCTGCCACGCCCACCAAGCCTCGCCATGCCATGCCCACCATCCATCCCCACAGAACTAGTAGTAAAAAAAAATGTGAATACCACCCCTGGTTGGAAGGAACCGTGGAGGTTTTCTAGTCCAACCTGGTACCCAGGCAGGAGACCTTGTGCTTCTACATCTGGAGCATGAGGTGAAGAAACGTAACTTTGACTAACTCCGCTATGCAGTTGGAGCAGGAATATTATCCCAATCGCCGAAAATCCCTTTTTAAGCATCTTTTCCAGTTACAAGTGCCCAGAAAGTCTATGGCTTCCTATTGGACAGATGTTGAGAAAACCCCGAGCCATCGAGAGATTCAGGTCAACAGTTGAATAACTTTCAAGATTTTTATTTATAGCTTCAAGGTAATATAATTTCCCTGTTCCTTGTGCTCCGCCATGGCACAAGAGCTCGGCAGACATTGCAGTTATTTATTTATTTATTTATTTCAGATGTTGTTAATCTGCCTTTATTATTATAAATAAGTCAAGATGGTGAATGTATATTTAATATTCCATACTTCTCCTCTGACTTTCTCCTAATGATTGGCCCAAAGTCACCCTACTAGCTTTCATGCCAAGTTGGGACTCGAACTCACCATCTTTTGGTGATTGGCCCACTTAGCCAGCTGACAAGCTTAAGGCGGGACTAGAACTCTCAGTCTTCCAGTGATTGGCCCAAAGTCACCTGGCTAGTTTTTATGAACTTAGACCTTAGGATCTCCTAGTTTCTAACCTGGTGCCTTCAACCAACCTCCTGCTTAGGCGTGGGGGTTGGACTAAATGACCTACAAGGTCCCTTCCAACTCTGATTATCTGTATCTACCACTAGACCAGACTGCCTAAATGGAAGTAAGTGGAAGACATGAATTGCAGGAGAGGGATGTGTAACTTGCACAAAAGAAGATTTGAGAGCTGAATGCCTGCCCTAAGCCAAGGACTAGATTTCATGATGTAAATCATTAACTATAATAGTTTCATATGATTTAAACCATTTACTTGGTTACCTAGAGTGGCCCCAATAATAGCTAACCATAATTTACAAAGTTCATCACTACATATATCTCATGGATAAGCATATCTGATCAGGAAGTCAAAATAAAAAATAAATTATTTCTCAGCGTAAAATGTCTCAACACAATCATTTCTCAACATTGCAACAAACCTCATCCTGCCTTTAAAAATTGTCAAATCATCTCTGTATACCATATATAGGAATACATTTGCAGATGGGCCACCAGCAACAGTTAAAATTCACATCCTGCAATTCATTTCGAGTTTTTCCCCCCAAATAATACATAATTAAGAGCCCAAAGCAGCAACAGGCCTGCAATTTTAACCACTTTTTTTTTTACATTTGTTAACTGGCCCCATGAAAGCAATAATTGTGATTATAGATAAATTATAGATAAAAGCAAATGATTGTATATAAAGATGTATCAATGTAGATATTTGTACGAGATTGATGTGTGGAATAATTTGTATAATAATGATGACACAATACTGTTAAAGTCAAGATTAAAGTGTGTTAAAGTTGAAAAAGAACAATAAAAATCATCAAAAAAAAGAAAAGAAAAGAAAAAGAAAGCAATAATTATGTTTGGGGATTATGCACTTTGGCTGAGGAATTCTGGGAGTTGAAGTCCACAAGTCTTAAAGTTGACAACGTTAAGAAACTCTGTTTTAGGAAGTTGCCTCAGTACCCTGGACAGGTGTTTATGGCTGTTTTTACTACCGGTTTGGTCGAACCGTTCCGAACCGGTAGCATACCACCACTGGTTTGGAGTGATTTACACAATTTACAACATTTTTTTTTCCTGAAAATTGCCCTTTACTTCTGGTTTTCAGCAAAAATGCCTATAACGAACAACGACTTCTGCAAAAACAGTTGTAAAATTGGGTCTGCTGTTGTGATAATCTGCTTTATAACTGTCATGACCCACAACCATAATTCAGCTTTTGGGGCTGTGTGCGCTGTGACCCCTGGGTTTTGTTATCCAAACTTCGAGGATTCATGAATTGTGGGGACACACAGCCTAAAATTCATTCTTGCATTAATCAGGATAAGTCAAGTTATAAATACAGTATTTCTTTCTTTTTTTTAAATTAGTTTGTTAAATTTATGTCTTGCTTTTCCTTCCAGGCATTCCCTGCCCTGGGGGGGTTGGAGGAATTTTCATGGGTACACAGGTGGCTACATGTCCTATGAGAGCCAGAATCTAGCAGAGAGAACAGATAAAGCAGCGAAAATTAAAGAAATACAGGTAGTCCTTGAGTTAGGACTGTAATGGAGCCTGACAATTACATCCGTAACCCGAGGATTTGCAGCAGTGAATTGCGTAGCTTGACCGCAGTCCCTCCTGGCTTTTGCCCATGCGTCCCCTAATCAAATGGGTAGGTCATTAACTGCCCATGAGGTATCTCAAAGTTAGGGATGACCATGCAGGGGGCCTGCAAATGAGAGAGTTCTGCAAATGCACCGAAACAGGCGAAGGAACGGCCGGCTTGCAAGGTTAAGGCCTAATGGCTGTGGAGACCCAGCGAGGCAAATATTGTAGCACCTCTGCTGTTATTTGTACCGTGTTTCCCCCCCAAAAATAAGCCCCCGTCTTATTTTCTTTGGGGCTTGAAAATAAGCACTAGGGTTTATTTTGAGGGGGATGTCTTTTTAAAAAAAAATTAACAGGAGGCCGCGAGCATGGGGGCCGATGGGAGGGGGAGTGATGCTGCCGCCAGCCCACCCTCCATCTCACCGCCTACTTGCATTCAGTGCAATGGGCTCTTGGGGCGCCCCAGCCTCTGCCCACTCTGCCTGCTGGCCTTCTTCTCGTGGGACACTGGAGTTTGGGTCATGCTCAGGCTGTTGGTAAAATGAGGCAGGAGGCTGTTCAGCGTATCAGGATGGCATCTCCCTGCTCCCCATGCCTCTGCCTGGCTGCTGGGCCTTGCAGGGGCTCTCCACCCTCCTGGCCATGTTGCTCGTGGGGCAACTCGGCCCAGATCTATGACCTCTAGAGAGCCTAGCCTGTTGACACCTTCGGGCTGTGCCCCTACCCTGCCCTGTGCGAGTTCTGTGTTGGCCCTGCAATGGGTCGGAGGATGGAGGGGGAGAACACTGCTTCCTCTTCTGTGCCTCCAAACCCCAACTTCCTTGGCCAACAAGCACCCAACCTGCGCTCCTCTCGCTGGAGCAAGACATAAAATGTTGCCCGCGGAGGCCTGCAGAGGCAACGCTCTGACGCAGCTCCAGAGCAAACCTCCACCTTCCCTGCACAGGACTGCAGGGCTGGAGGCCTCCACAACCTCTGCAGACCAAACCCACCTCCTGGCAATGCTAGCTCGGTGGGGGGCACAAGGCGGGAGGGGGAAGCAGGCAATCCCGATGTGATGCATGGCCTTTGTCAGAGTATATTCATGAACTGGAATAGAGTTTAGTAACAAGGTCAGCCAATGAGAGCAGACTTGAGAGCTGAAACTTAAAGAGAGAATCTAGGCCTGGTTTATCTCTGTTCTGGCTTAGCTCTAAAAGTGAAAAAGACACTAACTTGCTGGCTTGTCTGCTGAAGTTGAGTTGCTGTTCTGCTCTGAACTTGTAACATGTCTGCTTCTGTTTGAGTTTGCTTCCTGTTGGGGAAATCTACAGCTGGTATTGTAAAATGTACTTCATGTGTTTATAAAGAAGTTAAACAAAGCCTCAGCCATCTGTCTTTACTTTTCTGGCGCTGAATTTATGCTGCAATACTCTGAACAGCCTTCTGCCTCATTGTACCGTAGCAGCAGTCTGAGGAAGACCTGAACTCCAGGCCTTGGAGAGTGCCAACTGTGATCTCCACCTGCTCCGTAGCCATAAGGTGGGGCTGTGGAAGAGAAGGGACCCTTGGCTGCGAGGTTACTTGGTGCCGTGGGCAGAGCCAGGCCTGGTGAAAGTGGACCTCCAGGCACATGGAGAGACAGAATGAGAGGCAGCTCCTGGCCCTTCCTTGACTCAGCCAATCTGTGGGTCTGTGGTTAAGGGACCGAGCCTCCATGAGGTGACCAGGGAAGGGAAGGAGCTGCCATGCTAAGCACTGACTCAGGGTTCCCTGCCCATATTTGTGAGGGGACACATGGTTGGGCTGCCTCTTTTGCTGTCCACCTCCACCCCCTTAACTAGGGCTTATTTTGGGGGCAGGGCTAATATTAGGTGCACACTTAAAAATCACGCTAAGCCTTATTTTGGGGGGAATCAGGGTAAGTGTGAATGATGGCCGTGGTGCTGCAACATTTACAATTTCAAGACTGCTATAAGTACTTGGGGGTGTGTGTCTTGATTGCAACTTTGAACAGTTGCTAATTGAACTGTTGTAACTTGGGAATTACCTGTAAACTCAAACCAGACATAGTTAGCTTAAATAGTGTATCTTTATAACAACATCCTTGTTACTGTTCTTTGGGGTTCTTTTTATTTATTTACTTATTTTATTTGTTTGTCAAGCATGAATGAGAAAGCAAGTATAAGTATGAACATAACATATAAACATACAAGTATAAACAGGCATAAGTACATACATCATAAATGAGTATGAATAAATGGATAAATGGAAACAGTGGGACAGGGACGATAGGCACGTTGGTGCGCTTATGCACGCCCCCTTACAGACCTCTTAGGCATGGAGTGAGGTCCACGGTAGGCAGTTTAGGGTTAAAAGTTTTGGGGGTTTGAGGATGTAACAACAGAGTCAGGGAGTGACTTCCAGGCATTTGCCACTCCGTTGCTGAAGTCGTGTTTTCTGCAATCAAGTTTGGAGCGATTTACTTTGAGCTTATATCTATTGTTTGCCTGTGTGTTATTGTGGTTGAAGGTGAAGCAGGTAGGATGTTGTAGCAGACAATTTTGTGTACTAAGCTTAGGTGAGACCATAGGAGGCATAGTTGTCTGGGTCCAAAATTTCAAGCCTGGTGGCATAAGGTACTCTATTATGAGTGGAGGAGTGGAGGACTCTTCTCATGAAATACCTCTGGACTCACTGAATTGTATTAATGTTGTTAGGAACATAAGTCACCTAACAGGTATTTGGGTTAGAAATATATAAACCAGGATAGACATTTTAATACTGTCTCTTTAAAAGCATGCTAAAAACTGCAATTGGATGTGGTTACTCAAACGGCCATAAGATGGAGCTAGAAACCTGGGTTGTTTTAGTCTTAGTCTGAGTCTCAGAAGAGAGTGTGAGTGTATCTCTGTTTCCTTCTGTTGGAAAGTGTTGCTGTTCCTCCATTTTTCCTAATTGACTGCTATATTCATGAATTTAATGTAAGTCTGATACTGAACTGTTTTTGACACTGGAATTTGATATTTGGATTATCCCTGGATTGAAAAACTGACTGATTTACCTGTGAATGACTTTGGACTGCTTATTTTGGACTTTGCTTAAACCTTTCTTGAAGTAAAAACCTACGTTTACTGTACAGTGTATCTGTGTACTGTGTGTGTATTATTCAAACACTTCTCTCAAATACATCTCCCTGTATGTGCTCATCCTCCTAATGGGGAATTACCTCAACAAATGTCCATTATACAGTGTGGATTCCAGGCAGATGAGCTGTATTCGAGTATTGGTCTGGCAAAGGTTTTGTATGCCCTGGATTGCAGTTTGATGTTACCAGAGAAGAAGCTTTGCAAAATTAGGTTAACACCTCTTCATGCCTTTTGGGCATTGCTGTTACAGTGAGCTCTGGGGCTTAGACCTAGGTTCTTACACAGAGTGAGGGTCGTCTACGAGGTTATATCTGCCCAGGTTGTATTTAGTGCTCTGAATTTTGTTGCCAGTGTGTAAGACAGAGCATTTGTTGATTGAGATTTGAAGTTGCCAATTGTTTGACCATTCTGACACATAGTCAAGGTCCTTTGTAGGACAGCAGCATTGTCAGTGGTGTTAAATAGTTTTAAGTCATCAGCGAAGAGGACGCAGTTGCTTATAATGTGATCACAAAGGTGATTTCTGTAAATTAGAAACAGAGTGAGTCCTAGAATGCTTCCTGGGGGACACCACAGTTAACTGGTACAGGGTTAGAAAAGGCACTCCTTATTTTGACTCTTTGTTGCCTGTTTGATAGGAATGCAGCTATCCATTTGTGCAGTAATCCAGGAATGCTGTAAGAGCATAGTTTGAACAGTAGCTTGTCATGCGCCCTGAATCAAAGGCTTTGCAGAAGTCTATGTAAATTGTGTCTATTGCTTTACCCTGATCGAGTTTGTGTAGTCCAAATGTTTCTGCAGTGTAGGAGTTGTAGAATACAGGACAATTTTTTCCTGAAACTAAACTATTTGTTAGAGAGTACATCGTTTGTCTCTAAGTGGAGAGTAATGGATTTTACAGACTCACTGTTTTATGTACAGCATTCACAAACACATCAGCGTTATTAATCTACAACATACGAAAACACACCACTTAGCTTTATTAACGTCCAACATACATAACATACATGTTTTGTTAATCTACAAGATATATAACACACTTTATTAAGTGCAACACATATACACACCCCTATATCAAAATCAACAGAAATGGACACAGAAAACTTACAGATTGGGTGAACAGTTATAATTCTGATAAACTATTCAATGGTACCCAAGGGTGAGTTGAGTGATTATAATTTCCCCTAATTTAGCCAATTGTATTGTTCATATTGTCCTATTGTTCCTTTCCTCTTTATGACTCTTCCCATTTACAACTTTTCCTATATTTATTCCTGTTTTTCAGCTGTTCGCTTTAACTTTTTGGATAGTTTTTTATTTTCTTTGTTTAATCGTTGATTGATGTTTTGTGCTAGCACTGATGATATTACCCAGTTTGAGTAATGAAACATCTGCAAGGAGACAATTCAGCTCGGAGAGCATTAAAGACCCCACAGTTCAACTCTGAGCTATAAAGATTCTCCTCTATTTTTATCAATGTTCACTTCCCAGAAGTGTACTGCAGGTAGCCCTGGACTTATGACCACAAGTGAGCCCAAAATTTCTGTTGGTAAGCAAGACAGTTTCACCCCATTTTATAACTTTTCTCGCCACAGTTATTAAGTGAATCACTGCACTTGTGTCAACTCATAAAATATTCCTCTTGTCTTTTTAGAGTTGCCAACAGAAAGGGAGAGGGGAGCATACAGCAGCTTGCAAACAGAAACTGCATTCCACAAATGTTTTCAAAGATGGTAACTAGATGACTGGAGTTTCTGCCTTGCAAAATTCTAACTGGAGAGCCTGATGGATGACTCTTAGCTATGGCTGTGTCCCATTGGAGAGGGTAACTGCCCTGACACTTTGCTTGTCAAAAGGTCGCAAAAGGGGATCATTTGACCCTGAGACTGTCATAAATAGGAGTCAGTTGCCAAGCCTTTAAATTTTGATGACATCCTCATGGGGATGCTGCAAAGTGCATAAAATGGTCGCGTCCTTAATAAGGAACTGTTGTAAGTTGAGGACTAACTATATAGGAGACTCATTAGTTCCCGTCCCTCTCGCCATCCTTCAAGGATGGGTCTCTTACAGGGATGGTGAATCTTTTTGTTGGGGTGTGTCAAAAGCGCATGCGCATGCTGGCACCCACAATGCAATGCACCCTTCCCCCCTGTGCATGTGCATGCCAAACCCCCACCCCACCCCCTTACCTGCCCTGCGCATGCGTGCACCTCCCCGCTGGTTTTTGGCCTGTTTGAGGCTCTTTTGCCCTCCCAGAAGCTTGGTGGAAGCCTCTGCAGCCTCGGGAGGCCGTAAAACGGGCCTGTTTCAGCACTTCTGGTATTTCCGGAAGGCCCATTTTTTTGGCCTACCGGAAGGCCCATTTTTTGGCCTCAAGCAAAGGCTTGAACCTCCGGGAGGGTGAAAAGGCCTCAAATGGGCCGAAAATCAGCTGGGAAGAGCACGCATGCACAGTGCAGGTAAGTTTAGCTGGGGCTCGTGTGCCTGCACAAATGGCTCTACTTGCCACCTGTGGCGTGCGTGCCATAGGGTCGCCATCACGGGTCTATTAGGTGCTTTTGGGGGATGGGGGGGGGAAACCCTTTGGAAAACTGCCAAGAGGGAGGGGCAAGGAAGGGTGGAAGCTATAAAGAGGGGGTTGGAGCTCACCGTTTATTTGGGGGGCCTCCGTCTCAGGTTTCTCCTCTGGGGTTCACCATGTTGGGCAGAAGGCAAGTGCAAGAGAGCAGATAGAAAGGAAACAGAGATCAGACAGTGAGACATTGCGCATCTCTGGCTTGGTGAAGCCATCCGATTAACAGCTACCAGACCCCCAATAACCCTCCTCGGAGCCTATCGTCAAACCTGGTTAATTTTGCAGCCATTTTCTCAGGTCAAAGCCCTTTTCCTCTGTTCTTCACAACCAACGCAAAACAATGGCAAATGAAAGCGAGGAGGAATGAGAGCAAAAGTAAGGCAGGAAACGCATGCAACGAGATCATTATCGTGTGTGTCCGAGTTAAGGCTTGCAAAAGGAATTGAGCAACTGCATTCGTCAAATGCCACCGAATGTCTTGAAGCATTAATCTCCCTCTTAAACACAGGACACAGGCATCATTAGCTATCTTAAGGTAAAATCGTCTTCTCTACCAAACTGCAAAAACATATTTCTATCCAACAGCTTTGCCAATGTAGGAAGTAGATTTAACTAGGTAACATATCTTCCCAATAACTGGAATGTCTGTGCAGGGTCATCGTCACCTCCATCCTCTAGAGATCTGTCCCAGCAAAGAATCCCAATGAGGAATTTTGACTCCTTCCCGATTCCTAACTCCCCTGATTTAGTGTCCCTGTTGGGAGCAGGGGGGCTCAGGTGGGAAATTAGCCTACAAAAACACAAGCAAGCGAACTCTTGGAAACTCTTATCTGGCCTTTCCCAAGCGAAAACTGCCAGTCAGGAGATTCCTGTATTATAGGCAGAGAACAATAAAGTTGCTAGCTTGAGCTCTACATGTGTGGGTCAGGTTGACAGTCTGTAGATCCTACAATCGGGGCACACCAAAGCAATTTGGCTGCGTTTCCCCAAATTCACCGGTCAGCTTTGCTGAAAGCCTGTTCTGCATCCCATCAGCCCCAGAGCCAGTTTCTTTTGCTTAGAAGATGGTCTCTGTGTGGGATTCGCTAAGAGAGACATCCCAAGGAAACATGGCTGGTGGGGCCACAAGGGAAAAATGCACCCCGGTGTGCCTCGGTTGCCAATCTCAGGGGAGCTGAGATGCTCCAGAGACCAGAGAAATTCAGCCACCAGCTGCTTTCAACTTCTCGATGTAGGTGGTCAATGCAGGGGTGGGATTCACATTTGGTAACAACCAGTTCTGTGGGCATGGCTAGGTCATGTGACTGGGTGGGCGTGGGTTTTTTTTTTTTGCAGCAACAGCCCCCCCCCATTTTTTGGCCCTCCTGGGCCTCAGGGAAGCCTCCTGGGTGAAGCAGTAAGTAAGCGAGGGGAATCCCGGCACAGCTGATCGTCAGGAACAGCTGATCGTCAGGAGGGGAAAAAAAGAAATACCTTGAGGAGTGACTGGGCAGGGGAGAATGCAGTCAGCGATGTCGGGCATGCGCGCAATGTTGCGATAACATTTGCGATAAGGCCTGACTGGGCGGGGAGGGGAGGGGCAGGTGGAGAGGGGCGGGGCAAGCAGAGAGGGGCGGGACCAGCCAGGGGCACAATTTGCTGGTTCTCCGAACTGTGCAGAATCATAACAACCGGTTCTATAGAACCGGTCCAAACCGGTAGAATCCTACCCCTGGGCCAATGGAAAATAGAAATCTAGGGAGCCGAATAAGATTTCCAGTGCCATTTGAAGATCCCTTCCCCTCTATCAAAAGAGGAATTATAAATGGAAGGAATATGATTGGTGATGGTGGTTAATGTCTGTAATTCATATGCCTGCACTGGATTCTGATTTTTCTGGATTGTGGTTGCAGCGCAACCCCTTTCCAATCGGTCTCCTGCACAAATAACAGAGGGAAGTTGGGCCTTCTGAAGGACCTTTTGTCTCCCAGCTAAATGTCATATTCATCATTGGTCCCGTGGACTCTTTCAAGGAGAGAAAAACTTACCAGCACAAACTTTCTTTAAAGAGACTGTTGTGGACGCCTTGCTAACCGGGTTTTCTGCTGCACAAGTGACGTTGAGATTGAGATCGTGGGAGGTGACGGTCACAGAACTCCCAAGGGGGGGATTCTTGCTTTGGACATCTGAGGGCCAACTGAATTTCACCCCATCTTCCCAAGTCCCTGCAGAGCAATTCAGCTTCCAAGTTCCATTTCCAACTCCAGTGCAGGACACTTTCATCTCAGAGTCCAGCAAGCGCCCTGAGAAGAAGATGGAGACATCACATTGTGAAAGGACACAGAGTCACAGGGGGGCCAAGGAGGAAGGAGGACAGCAACAGCGGTGGCTCAATCCATGGACTTGCTTAGATTAGAGCCGGGAAAATAATGTGCTACGCATTTCAGTCACAAATAATAGCAATCCCAGAATAATTCCCCCCGCTCACATATGACACTCATTGGACAGGGAGAGGCCCATCAGGATAGAGGGGGGCAGGCACCCCTCATCCTTTGCAAGCCCTTTTCATACCAAACCAGGGATGGAGGGCAAGATTACAGATTAACAGATTAACAGAGTTGGAAGGGACCTTGTTAGGAATGTGGGTGGGGGGAGGGGGAGGAAGGGAGGGCTGGGAAGCCAAGCAGTACCAGCCTGTCCAGGAGATACTCCCATCTGGCCCAAGGTTCTAGAGGTGGAGCTCTCACCTCACAATCAGGAGGCTATGAGTTGGATCCTAGGGAGAGGCTAATATTTGGAATAGACTCTCCTGCTTGAGCAGGGGGTTGGACTAGATGACCTCCAAGGTCCCTTCCAACTCTGTTATTCTATGTGTCACCCAAAGGAAAGAGTAGATTTGATCACTTATTGTACCCTATGACTATTATTAAGTGTTGTACCTTATGATTCTTGACTCTTGGCGGATGTATCTTTTCTTTTATGTACACTCTAAAGCATTTGCACCAAGACAAATTCCTTGTGTGTCCGGTCACACTTGGCCAATAAAGAATTCAATTCAATTCAATTCAATTCAATTCAATTCAATTCAATTCTATTCTATTCTATTCTATTCTATTCCATTCCATTCCATTCCATTCTATTCTATTCTATTCTATTCTATTCTTTAAACTGACTGTTTCCTAATATGATTTGATTGCTTATTATTCTGTCCTTTGATTCAATTGTTGAATATAAAGACAGAGAGATAACTCTACAAATTCTTCCATACAAAGTTTCTTTTATTGGATTATATTAGGTATCCTCAAGGTAACTCACAGTTATGTCGAGATGCGTCTAATGTCCAATTCTTTGCAAAGTTGAAATCATAGTGTAAAATGATAGTAATCTTTCCCCTATTTCATCCCATAGTAGCAGAGCCAAAGGAGAAGCGCTAGCATGAAGCTGGGATCCAAGCAAGAGTAAAGAAACCCCCCCCCCAACCCACCAAGGATCAATTCAGTGACCAATCAGGATTACAGATATGGCCACATGACATGAACTACATTTCCCAGGATACCTTAACTACATTTACCATGATGCATTCCCTTAAGGGGACAGCTCCCAATTCCTAACTAAACGTACCAATTCCCATTAACTATAACTGGCTGGACAGCACACTTATTGTACCCTGTGACTATCGTGAAGTGTTGTACCTGATGATTCTTGACTCTTGACGAATGTATCTTTTCTTTTATGTACACTTGAGAACTTATGCACCAAAGACAAATTCCTTGTGTGTCCAGTCACACTTGGCCAAGAAAGAATTCTATTTATCTATCTAGATGGACAAGGTGCAAATCAAGGGTCCATTACCCAAACAACAGCAATACTTCTAACTGGACAATGACTGATAACAAGGAGGAAGCCGGGGGTGGGTGGGTGGGAGGGAAAGTTAACTCTATCTATTTTTAGGCATCAAAGCAACAGATTTCACCCTGCTACTTCTGTAACCACTTTTGCTCCAGTAAAGTATACTTTTCGGGTCTGTGTATCTGCCATTCTTCAATGGAAGAAGAAGGTGATAGAACTAATCCTTTCTGATGTAACCTGAATATCTTAATTCTTGTAATGAATCTGTATAACTTGCCCATGATATACAACTGGGGGACTGGAGCCCAGGGGCCTGGAAACTTGTCACCTCTTGGAGAGACGGCAAGCGGAGAAGGGGCCATAAAAATTTCAGCTCTGAAAGAAACTTCCTGGGAATTTCTTCTCAACTACGTTCCCAGAAAAAAAAAGGGGGGGGAATTAACACGTTGATTCTTTGTATTGACAAAATCCACACCAGACTAAGGTGGGGAGGGGTTCTAACTCCCTTTATCTAAGCTGCATGCCTGGAGGGATATCAGACCCTGCTTTGAATATCGCCTGGATCTTTTTCCTTTTCAATAAAGAATTCCTTTTGAAATACCCAGTTTTCCAAAGTTCATTCTTATCGTCTAAAGGGGAAAGAGTCTGGGCCTTACAATACTCTTGGTCATGTGAATGACCTGGGAGTCTTTCTTTACTGACTAACTGAAGTGGGATGGATGAAACCAGGTTCCATCCAGAATGTGTGTCTCTTCAGAAACTGGACACCAACACCCACCCACCCACAATGCCCCCCCCCCATCTCCATATCACATATCACAAAGGAGGGAGGCCCGGAATTGACTGCCATGGGTGGGATACTTACGAAATATTTGCAGATCAAAGGACTCATCCACCTTTTCTGCACCTAGTGGAATAATTCCTGCTGTGAATCTGCCAGCATCCCCTTTCTTGAGATGGCTGAGATGTAATTCTCTGCAGTCCTTGGAGACGTTCACTCGCTTTCGATAGGCTGGGTCGGGGACCAGGAGGCCACAGGGATCCTTAAAGGTCCCCACAGCAATAATTTCAGACTTATTGCTGGCAACTTTAGTCCAGGAAATTGAATCAAATGGTGGAGAGAACTTCACTCGGAACGTGACAGACTGTCCCAGAATGCCATTCACTTGTGCTTCGATGTCTTTGGTAAAGTCAGAGAGAAGAGAGAGGAAGCCTTCAAAATTGGCTCAAAAGAGACCTTCTAAGAGACATTTAATTTCTCACTCAGAGAAACCTTTTCTGAGAAGGGACAAAATTAGGGGTGGGATTCAAATTTCTTAACCACTGGTTCTGTGGGCTTGGCCTAATTTCACCTCCGGGAGGGTGAAAATGGCCTCAGACTGGCCAAACATCAGCTGGGAGGCGTGTGTATGCACAGTGCAGGTAAGTTTGGCTGGGGCTTGTGCGTCCACACAAATGGCTCTGCGTGTGTCACCTGTGGCACACATGCCATAGGTTCACCACCATGAGACTATTATATCCCAGAGGTCTTAAAGGAGCTGGCAGAGGTCATCTCAGAACCACTGCACCACATCTTTCAAAAATCCTGGAGCACCAGGGAACTCAACCAGAGGACCGGAAAAGAGCTGATGTGGTTCCCATCTTCAAAAAAGGGAAAAATCAATCAGCCTAACATCAACACCCGGGAAGATACTGGGAAAAATGATAAAAAACCAAATCTGTGAACGTCTAGTTGGCTAGCTGTCAGGATTCCGTCAGTTACCCCAATTAAATCATGAGTCTTGAGCCAAACTTCCAAAACTTCAAAAGGATTTCCGGCACTGCCTGGGTAGAGCCGACTCTGAGGCACATCATTCACTGTCACCCTTCACCTTGGTTTTCCCTCCACCCCCTGAGTGTATCATGATTCATATTCTCCAATGGGACACCTCCATAGCTCAGAGTCATCAATCTGGCTCTCCAGTTAGAATTTTGCATAGCAGAAACTTCAGTCACCTAGTTACTATCTTTGAAAACATTTATGGAATGCACTTTCGATTTCCAAGCTGCTGCACTGCTTTTTCAAACCCCTTTCCCTCCTCCCTTTCTGTTGGCAGCTCTAAAAAGACCATAGAAATATTTTATGAGTTGGCAGTTATAATTAGTTGAACCTGATAATTCTTGACCCTTGACGAATGCATCTTTTCTTTTATGTATATTGAAAGCATTTGCACCAAGACAAATTCCTTATGTGTCCAATCACACTTGGCCAATAAGGAATTCTATTCTCTATTCTATTCGATTATTCTATTCTATATTCTATATTCTATATTCTATATTCTATTCTATTCTATTCTATTCTATTCTATATTCTATTCTATTCTATTCTATTCTATATTCTATTCTATATTCTATTCTATTCTATATTCTATTCTATTCTATTCTCTATTCTCTATTCTCTATTCTATTCTATATTCTATATTCTATATTCTATATTCTATTCTATTCCATTCCGTTCCATTCTTATTGCTATTCTATTCTACCCTACTCTATTCTTATGGCTATTCTATTCTATTCTATTCTATTCTATTCTATTCTATTCTATTCTATTCTATTCTATTCCAAAAACCAAAGGTATAAGTACCTTTAGGCAAAACCTGGCTCAAAACCAATAACTGTGAGAGGGACTTTGGAGTCCCAGTGGACGATCACTTAAGCAGGAGTCCTCAGTGTGCGGCACCAGTTAAAAAAGCTAATACTTTTTTTCTGTTTGGTTGTATAAACAGAGGCATAAAATTGCGTGAAGTACTAGTACTGCTTTATAAAGTCTTAGTAAGACCACACCTGGAATATTGAATCCAGTTTTGGTCCCCGCATTACAAAAAAGTTGTTCAGACTTTGCAGAGAAGACCAACTAAGATGATCAAAGGCCTGGAGACCGAAATGTATGAAGAACAGTTGCAGGATTTAGATGCGGCTAGTCTAGAGAAAAGAAGGTCTGGGTGGGACATGATAAGAGTCTTCCAATATTTGAGGGGCTGCCCCAAAGAAGAGCCGGGGGGGGGTCAAGTTATTCCCCAAAGCACCTGAAGTCGGGAAAGAAGGGATGGAAATTAATCAAGGAGAGAAGCAACCTGGAACGAAGGAGGAATGTCCTGAAAGTTATGGGAGGCTGCTCTTTGCTAAGCACTTCGCAGTGGCTTCTTGGATTGTGGACAAAGGATCCCCAGGTTCCGTTTCACGGTTATGATGCCCTCACTATCAGCTTTTACAACATGACTTCAAAAGAACAGTGTTGCTACTCATGCGGTCTTCACTTCTCCTCTCTCCCACGTTAACAGCTTCCCTTATGATTCTCCTTCCCCATTTTTGTGTTGTTTACTCTAGATGCAAAGCCAAACAAAACCCTCAAAATATTATTGCGGACAAATTCTCTTGAAAACTCCTTTTGGTCACATGACTCTGGGGTACCCGGTGCTCAGCACCTGGGAGAGCATGTTATTTGGCAAGTCTCATGCTGAGATGTAACTTCATACCCTGACAGTCTTCAGGGTCTCCATGACTGAAATAAGACATCTTCAGAGCTGCCAAGAGTCTGAACCAACTGAGGTGGGCTTACTCTGCCAATTTTGCCAAAGGTTAGGATGGATCACCTTCTTTTTTCCCAGGACTATCACATGCCTTTTTCTCAAAATAGTTGGTCAACAAGGGCATGAGCCTTGTTTGGGAAAGTCTTGGGTGTTTTTCAGCACAGGGGAAGAGAAGGATGCCTATTCCTGGTTCTCCTTGACAACCTGAAAGGAACCTGCTGAGATATTTTGGATCAGGGCTTCCTAACCTTGGCCTCTTTAAGATATGTGGACCAACATCCCCAGAATCCCCCAGTCAGACAGCCATTCAATTCTGGGAGTTGAAGTCCATGTGTCTTAAAGGGGCCAAAATTGGAAAACTGTCCTTGGAGGACCACTCTCTGGACGTCAGATGAGTTGGAGAGTTTCAGGCTCCCTCAGCCATGTTCACTGACATGTACCTCCTTCAGATGGGTCTTGGATGACCTCCATCCTCCTATTATGCACAAACATTGAGCTGAGAAAGGTCCCCAAGACAGTGAGAGAACAAGCTGGAGCATCCCAATGTTCATGTGATCAACATTAAAATAGGTCATCCAGGTTTTGTGCAGCAAAATCTTAGATAAGGTGCTTACATGCTCCACCAAAAGGGAAGGGTCTAGCTTTATTCTCTTGTAAGACGGAGCAGCATTGCTAAAGATGTGACTAACTAAGAATTAGGCAAGTAAGGAAGATGTCCAATGGCTTTGAAAGAGTCAGTCTTGACCATAAAGGGGAACTTTAAAAAAATGTCAAAACAGTAAGAAAGGTGAAGTCAAATTTCTTCACACTTAGAACACAGAGTAATAGTGTTGGAAGGGACTGTGGAAATCTACTAAGTCACCCCTAACTGCCTGCTCAAGCAGGGGAACTTACTGTAGACCATTCAGGCCAAATGGCTGTCCAGTCTCTTCTTAAAAATCTCCATCAATGTTGGAGATGTCGGGTTCACAGCCTTGGCTGAGTAGCTGAACAGACCAGGGTCATCCCTGGTGTAAATATACACTTGAGAAAGGAGAGGAGGTAAGGTCCTCATTAGTTAGGGCTAGAGAATATTTGGACAATAGAGTCAACCTATTCTCCAAAGCAGGGATCTCCAACCTTGACCACTTTAAGACATTGGACTTGTCCACAAGTCTTAAAGTGGCCAAGGTTGGAGACCCCTGCTCCAAAGCACTTGAAGGCTAAACAACAGTGGTGGGATTCAAATATTTTTGCCACCGGTTCTATGGGAATGGCTTGGTGGGTGTGCTTTGTGCGCGTGCACATACATTGCACGTGCGCGAGCCAAACACACACTTTGCGCAGGCGCAGAGGTGTTCTAACTCACCTCCTACACGATCCCGGTTGCTTCAGCAGCTGCCACGTGGCATCCTTCTGTGCCATGCAAAGCAGCCGCGTTTCAAATTCAGCAGATAAAGGATGGGCCCAGGAGCGGAGCGGCGGAGAGAACTGGTTTGGTCCCCGCTGCTCATCGCTGCTACTGGCTCACCAGAACCGGGCTGAGCCGGTAGAATACCACGACTGCTGAACAGGAAGCAGTGGATGCAAAGAAGACACAGCCAATCAAAAACTAAGGAGAAACTTCCTGACAGAACAATTAATCAGAGGAACAGCTCGCCTTCAGAACTTGTGGGTGCTCCATTTCTCTAGCCGTTGTTGGGCAGCCATCTGTCTGAATTGGTGTTGTCAGCCTTCAAGATCTTCTACTATTGCTTTGCATCTTTCGGCTGCCATAAGTAACGGGGGGAGGAGGGAGTAAAGTCTGGGAAGCGAGCTGGAGGTGTTACATTCTTGTGTTGTGTAAATGAGGAGTGGGGGGGAGTAAAAATTCCTGCTTTTAGGTTTCTATTTCTCGCTTAGCTTTCTTTTCTCTGCGCAGCTGCAAACCTTTATCAAAATATGCCAAGGTCAACGGACAGAGGCCTCATCACCACCTGAAGGTGTCCACATGATCATATCCAGAACTTTTAATTGGAAGAATCTTTTGAACTATGGGGAGTGGGAACAATTCCATCCCTTTGTATATGTGATCTGTGCGCCTAATTTCTCAGATTCAGAATCCTACCGATGCTACCACTTCATTTTCAGTAAAAAGAATTCTTTTCTCTAATCTATGGAGTCTGAGTATTTCTTTCTTGGATTTTGAATGGAGCACCGCCTGACAGGTGTAGGGTCTCCTGCTTGAGCAGGGGGTTGGACTAGAAGACCTCCAAGGACCCTTCCAACTCTGTTATCCTATTAGTTTTCTCTCCATTCTCAAGATCCACCAAAGCAGAAAGAGGCGTCCATCTTTCTTGCGATATTCAGGTAACAAGACTTCCTTCAGGAACGGAAAAGCCATTCTCACAATTATCTCTCAAAAAGGTGTAAGGTGATAAGAAGGCAGACCAAAGACAAAGAAAGGATCGAAGAGTTGAAGGCAGGAGTGGGGTGTTTCTGGTTCTGTGTTTGCTGCTGTTCGGCCCACCTGGGCTCTTACCTGTCCTTTATTTCCTGCTTTTTCTACTCCTTTGCGCGGCACAGAAAAAGAGGCTTTTCAAACACTGCGCATCTGCGCACAGCGCTTTTCAGCTGTTTGGGTGGCACAGCTTAAGGTTTGTTTACACGCGTGCACAGCCTATGCAAAATGTAGTCGCTGAACCGGTAGTAACACCGGTTGAATTCCCACCCCTGGTTGAAGGACTGTTCTTTCCCATTCTTATGGTAGAAGATATGGACAGGTGGCTGAGCTCATATTGATTCTTGCAGGGAAGGAATCAAATCCGCTAAAAGAAATATATAATGGAAGATATCCTGAGAGACCTTAAGACAGTGGTCTTCAATCTTGACAGCTTTAAGACTTGTGAACTTCAACTCCCAGGATTCCTCTTCCTCCAGTCATGTTAGCTCAGGGATTCTGGGAGTTGAAGTTCACAAGTCTTAAAGCTTGTCAAGTTTGAAGAACCTTGTGATAGATGATAGATACATGCATTGATACATGCATAGATAGATAGATTGATAGATAGGTAAATAGGTAGGTAGGTACAGAGAGAGAGAGAGAGAAAGATGATAGATTGATAGATGATAAGTGATAGGTGATAGATGATAGGTGATAGGTGATAGATCAGGGGTCTTCAAACTTGACAGCTTTAAGACTTGTGGACTTCAACTCCCAGAATTCCTCCTCCCATCATGTTAGGAATTCTGGGAGTTGAAGTCCACAAGTCTTAAACTTGCCAAGGTGGTGAGCCAAGGATAGATCACCAGGTCCTTATCGCATCCATTTGAGAGCTCTTGAAGAGTCCAAATGGGATGTAATTTGTCCCTCAAACCCAGACATATTACAAGCCAGGCTGGAAAGAGTTAAGGAGACATTCTGAGGGATAAGGGCAGAGGTGGAATTCAGCAGGTTCTGACCAGTTCTGGAGAACCGGTAGCGGAAATTTTGAGTAGTTTGGAGAACTGGCAAATGCCACCTCTGACTGGAGATTTTACAGTACCCTTCCCCTGCCACGCCCACAGAACTGGTAGTAAAAAAAAGTTGAATCCCACCACCGGATAAAGAGATGGTGGGCCACCTCTGCAGATTATAGCGCACAATTCAGAGAGGGAGGAGCCAAGAATGATGGTTGTTGAAGAACTCTAGAACTCTTTTTGGGTAAACTGGCAGCCAAGTGGCAAATATAAATGTGTTGCAAAATGGACAGAAATGCTAACTTCAATGTGTTTGGCACCCTTTACCATGGGGAAAAAAAATTGTTTGTTAGGAGACATGACTGAGATGGCATGAAGAAGGCGGGAAGAGACAAGTTCGTCTCTAACTCCCCAAATAACTGGATAATTAGGGGTTAGGTATAAAGATGATAGGACTAAAGAAAGACTGTCAGATCCGTGTATCTGCCATTCTTCAATGGAAGAAGAAGGGTGTGTGTGTGTGTGTGTGTGTGTGTGATATAACTAATCTTTTTTGATGTAACCTGAATATCTTAATTCTTGTATTGAATTTGTATAACTTGCGCATGATATACAACTGGTGAACTGGAGCCCGAGAGGCTGGAAACTTGTCACCTCTTGGAGAGACAGCAAGCGGAGAAGGGGCCATAAAAATTCCGGCTTCGAAAGAAGCTTCCCGGGAATCTTTTCTCAACTATGTTCCCAGAAAAAATAATAGGGGGTGGGAGGAATTAACACGTTGCTTCTTTGTATTGACAAAATCCACACCGGACTAAGGTGTGTGTGGAGGTTCTAACTCCCTTTATCTAAGCTGCATGCCTGGAGGGATATCAGACCCTGCTTTGAACATCACCTGGATCTTTTTCCTTTTCAATAAAGAATTCCTTTTGAAATACCCAGTTTTCCAAAGTCCATTCTTATCGTCTAAAGGGGAAAGAGTCTGAGCCTTATAAAGACTTTCTTCACACAGTGCATGATAAACTTCTGTAACTCATTACTATAAGACACTCACCCAAATGGCTTTCTTAAGATACAATCATGGAGGAAAACTCAGTCTTGGGTTATTGTTATTGATACAACAGTGGTGGGACTCATCTTCAGGGGTGGTGACACTGCCTACCGAGATGAGGTGGGCCAGTTGCTTTTGTGGTGTGGAGACAATAACTTGGTCCTCAACACCAATAAGACCAAGGAGCTGATCTTTATCATTGACGTGATCTGCCTCGTTACAATAACTCCTTCGTTCTTTTAATGTTTTAATTTCTCTATATAGTTTATGATTAAGTGCACATCTTCTGTCATTTCCATCACTTATCCAAATATCAAATATTACCTTTTCTTTAACCACTCATACCAAATGTTCCATATTTCATAATAGTCACTATCTTGTTTATTTTTTAACCATTTGGTTAAGCTATCCATCTCAGCGCATTCATGTATTTTTTTAATTACCATATCCTCTGAAGGAATGGGAGACAGTTTCCAGTTTTGTGCGCAGGTTATTCTGGCCGCAGTTATGATGTGCAAAATTAAATATTGATAATTTTTCTCCATGTTTAAATCTACCATACTTAGCAGAAAGGTTTCAGGTTCAAGTTTTAAATTTCGTTTTGTTATATTTAAAATCCAATTTCTAATATTTCTCCAAAACTTCTGAGCACATGGGCAAGTCCACCGCATGTGAAAATATGCTCCTCGTGCGTAGTTACATTTCCAACAGTTGGGTGGTAGGTTGGGGAACATCAACTTAGCCAGTCTCGCAGGAGGTAGGTGCCAGCGATGAACCATTTTATATAAGTTTCCTTTATACGAGACTGACATGGTTAATTTGTAATTTGTTTGCCAAATGTGTTCCCAGTTATCTAATTCAATACTATGACCCACATTTTTAGCCCAAATGATCATAGATTCTGTAACTGTTTCTTCTTTTAATTTGTAGTCCAAAAGATATTTATATGTTTTAATAATTGTTTTCTTTTCTTTTTCACCCTCCCTGAGTCTCCACGCGTGCCCTGCACTTACCTGCATCCAAAACGGGTTGCATGGGGACTCCTGAGAGGGGGGAGGGGAGGGGTGGGCAGCGCCAGTCAGGAGTGGGAGTTGGGGTTCTCTGAACTGCACAGAATCTTAGCTAGGGGCTCCTAAACCCCTGTGAACCCCAGCAGCCCACTCCTGGCCAGGGCACATCCGAATGCCAGCCAAGCATCTCAGCAGCATCAGGTGAACCATCCGGAAGTGCAATAATGGGTGTGGATGGTCGTTTGGCCTGACTCAACTGGGCCATTCTTATAGAAATCCCAGAGGAAACCCATTCATACCCCTGTGATCTGTGACTGGAAGAGAGTCCACTTAAAGTTTGCATTTGAAATTATGCAAAACCTGATCCCAATGAAAGGAAATGCTGCTGAATATATCACAAAGCCTTCTGTGTAAGATGCTCGTGACAGCAATAGAAACGGGGAGAGGGTTATATATGTCCATTGATGGACTTCCCCAACTGGAGGGTGACAAGAGGTCACGAGGATGACTGGGACGGGAATTGATTCAGTATTGCCACATACTCATTTCAAGCAAAAGAGAGTATTTTTAAGCTTGGGACTGAAACGAGGGAACCTTCATCAGGCGTGGGATTCAAATTCTTGAACAACTGGTTCTGTGGGCGTGGCCAGATGGGCGCGGCCATGTGACTGGGTGGGTGTGCGTCTTCTTCTTTTTTTTTGTAGCACACACCACCACTACTACCCGGGGTTTTTTTTGCCTCCTGGGCCTCAAGGAAGCCTCCTGGTCGAAGCAGTAAGACAGCGAGGGGGATCCCGGCACAGCTGATCATCGGAACAGCTGATTGTCATGAGGGGGGGGGAAGAAATAAGGACTGACTGGGTGGGGAGGAGCTGGCCCAGCCTGGGGCACAATTTGCTGGTTCTCCGAACTGCGCAGAATCACAACAACCGGTTCTATAGAACCAGTCCGAACCGGTAGAATAGCAATAGCACTTAGACTTATATACTGCTTTATAGTGCTTCACAGCCCTCTCAAAGTGGTTTACAGAGCTGGGTCCTCATTTTACCCACCTCGGAAGGACGGAAGGCTGAGTCAACCTTAAGCCTGGTGGGATTTGAACTGCCAAATTGCAGTGGGAGTAGCTTGCAGTACAGCACTCTAACCACTGTTCCACCGAGGCTCCACCCCTGTCCTTCATGCTCTTCATGAGCTTGTTGGTTTTCTTGCAGATGTTTTATGACCCAACTAGGTAACATCATTAGTAGAAGGGAGCGTGGAGTTTGCTTTCAATTTATACTGCTGGTCCTTAGCTTACAACCACAATTGGGACCAGACTATTGAAACTGGATCTAAAGTGGATCCATTCTGGGACTCCTGCCCCTCATCTCCACCTGATTTACTTAATTTAAGTAAATTGCCAGAGACGTCCACAAAGTGCAGTCAAAAGAAGTCAAGATGGCAGTTGTGGTGATGCATTCAAAGCCCTTCAGATGCCATCTTGACTTTTTTGACTCCCAAGGTAAAAAATGATTGCTGTTCCTAAATGGCTCTGTCTTGCTGTTCAGAGGACTTTCACGGCTACTGAAAATAAAACCCCAAACAGCCAGTTTGCACAACTGTTACTAGTGATGACTTATTTTGTGGTTTCATTTCCTGACTGTGCAGGAAAGAGGCCCACTTTTACCCCATAAAAAGGGCCTTTTTGTGGCTATTTTTCTATCGATCATTTGGGTTGGATTGGGATAATTTGGATTCAGAGGGCAAGGAATTTTGGACATAATGTCATGCTTGAACAATGGGAAAATATGTGGATGAAGAGTTTAGAATTTACATTAAATTATAACCTCAAAGAGAATTTGTTTAAGATGATGCATCGTTGGAATTTAACACCAGATAAATTATTTAACATGTATAAAGGATGTCACATGAATGTTGGAAGGATAAAAATAAAGAAGGGACTTTTTAACATTTATGGTGCACATGTGATAAAGCAAAAAAAAAAAAAGGCATATAATTCATGTGCTGGTCAGACAGTATATAGTTAATTGGGAATTGGGAGCTGTCCCCTTAAGAGAATGCCTCATGGGAAATGTAGTTCATGTCATGTGGTCACATCTTCAATCATGATTGGTCACTGAACTGACCCTTGGTTAGGTTTGGGGAGTTTCCTTTATTCTTGCTTGGACCCCAGCATCGTCCTGGTGTCTTTCCCTTTCCTTCATCGTTATAGGATGAAGATAACTATATTTTCACACTATGAAGATAACTATGCAAAGATTGGACATTAGATGAATCTCAACATAACTGCGAGTTATACCTTGAGGATGCCTATTACAATCCAATAAAGAAACTTTGTATGGAAGCCTTTGTAGAGTTTATCTGTCTAATTCTGAAAACAGAAATAAAAATGAAACTTTTCATTTTCCTTTTGGGTCTCATGGAAAACGAACTGGAGAAAAAAAATGGAACATTTGTTGCAGCAAGACTATCGTATGCACAAAAATGGAAGGACACTTCAGTTCCTACTACAGAAGAACGGTTGCAGAAGTTGATGGAGTTGGTGGAAATGGCGAAAATGACTACTCCGATTACAGGAAAGAAAATAAGCACTTTTATTTCCACATGGAAACCACTTCTGAACTTAGTGCTTGATGTGGAAAAAAGAGTAACCCGGACTTTGGGTTTTATAGATTAGATGGATAGATCTTTGTTGTAATGAAATAACTTGTTCTTATTATTATGGAAAAGCAAAACGTTGTGATTTGATGTTAATGCCTTATTTTACTATAACAGAGAGAGCCAGAAGTCAATGCTCTCTTTTCTTTCTCTTTCCTTCCTCACTTCATTTCCCCCTTTCTGTTCCCCTCCCCACTGTTCTTCTATTTACTTTTCTTTTTCTTATTTTATAATACTCTATATTGTGACATAAAGATAATTCGGGTCGGGGTAGCTTGCTGGTAGTGTCAGAATTCCAAGTAACAGACCCAATGCAATCAAAACTCTGAGGCCAAAGCTTCTCCTCAAAATCCAGATTTATTAGGCGTGTCGTATTGGCACATCTGATGAAAACCCGACTCTGAAGGTCCCGAGTTTTTCCCCACGCAAATTAAAAATCAAAGTTCTTCCCACCCCCAGTCCACGTGTCCATCACATGATCCAACCAGGTCAGGGCCCCAACTCCAGTTGGTTTAGTCCAGAGATCTCCAAACTTGGCAACTTTAAGATGTCCACACAACTTCAACTCCCAGAATTCTCCAGCCACACGTCTTAAAATTGCCAAATTTGGGGACTTCTAGTTTAGTCCATCCCTCCCCAGCACCTGGTGAGAACGTCTTTGGTTCCCAAGAGAAAGAATTTTATTTTGGCTACAGATCAACCAAGTTGTGTGGTGGAGGTGCACCACAGCCAAACTCATTGTACATATGTTGTACTGGTAATAGGTAAAGGTAATAATAAAGGTAATAATAATCCCCAACTCTCTCTGTTCCCCACTCCCATTCCCACAGCTCCAACCAGCCTTGCTACGGCAGCCCCGAAGATGCACCAAATTGGCTTCAGGGTTGACAGAATACAGAACAGAGGAGAGTAGAGATCTAACAGCAAAGGCATTGAGGCTTATATGCTGCCCCATAGCACTTTACCGCTCTCTCTCTCTCTCTCTCTGGTCAGTTTACAATGTTGAAGCATGATTTGAATAATGCTCCCAACAATCTGGTCTTCTGAGATTCTCAACCATCCAGGTCATGGTTGTCCCAACGAGGCTTTTCAAGAGAACTTCCTTGTTTGTTTTTTCCCCCTTTTGCTTCTCACCATTCTTCAGTTCTTCTTCTGCTTCAGAACTGAAGAAGCTTCTTGGATGAGAAGCAAAATGTTTTCAGGGAACAAAACCCCCAGAAAGTCCTTTTGGAAAAACACCTTCATCCTCATTTATCAACCTCGGAAGGATAGAAAGCTGAGTCCGCCTTGAGCCCCCTTAGGATCGAATTCCTGGCTGTGGGCAGAGTTAGCCTGCAATACTGTACTTTAACCACTGTGTCCCCAGGCAGTTATTATTATACGTTGATTAGGTTTATAATATTAACAATGTATTATTCGTGTATTATTCTAGTAAATAAAAACCTGGGTTGTATGAACAGAGACATAGAATCAAGATCACGTGAAGTGTTAGTGCCGCTTTATAAAACCCTAGTTAGGCCACACCTGCGATACTGAAACCAATTTTGGTCACCATACTAGAAAAAATATGTTGAGAGTTTGGAAAAAGTTCAGAGAAGAGCAACTAAGATGATCGAAGGCCTGGAGACTAAAACATACGAAGAGCGGCTGCGGGATTTGGGTCTGGCTAGTCTAAAGGAAAGAAGAATTAGGGGGGATAGGATAGCAGCCTTCCAGTATTTGAGGGGCTGCCCCAGAGAAGAGGGGTGGGCTCCATTTATTCTCCAAAGCCCCTGAAGGCAGGACAAGAAACAAGGGATGGAAACTAATCAAGCAAAGAAACAACCAGGAATTAAGGAGAAACTTCCTGACAGTGAGGAGTATTAGCCTGTGGAACTGCTCGCCACCAGAAGTTGTGGGTGCTCCATCACTGGAGGTTTTTAAGAAGAGACTGGACAGTCACCGGTCTGAGATGTTATAGGTTCTCCTGCTTGAGCAGGGGGCTGGTCTAGTTGACCTCCAAGGTCCCTTCCAGCTCTATTCTATACTAAGAATAACAATGCCCTAAACCTAATGCTGGTAATTGGTGCAAGGTGTGGAATGGTTTTGTTTTTTTTTGAAAGATCCATAATTGCTAAAAAGTTAAGAGAAAACCGAAAGTTTGAAATTCGTTTGCAAACAGGCTGCATCCTAATCTAAGCAAGCAGTTTTTATTCCTGTCTTCCCACCCCTTATCTGCAGCAACTTGCGTTCACTAAATATGCTGAAGAGTCTTATCAGAAAAAGACAAAATGCTTCGTTTGGAAGATCCTCTTTCCACCCCTGAAAATTCCCATCTAATTTTGCATTTTCATGCTCCTTTCATGCTTCCTTTCCAACTTCCTCTGTGACTGTAGATTAGGGCCCCACTTCCTTGAGACCATGCCTGGTCTGTTGGGGTGGCGTTTGCTCCAGGCTAAAATATCTCACATGCTGCTCACGGGATGGGCTGCTCCTTATTTTTCTCTAACCCTGCCCCCCGTTGTATATCCTTGCGTGCATCTTTTCCACAATGCCCTTGTTGCAAACCAGGAACAGAAAAACAGAGTTAGAAGGGAGCTTGGAGGTCTTCTAGTCCAACCCACTGCTTAAGCAAGAAACCTTGTAGTAAGGGGTGTCCAATCTTGGCAACTTTAACAGACTCAGCCTTGTCACAGCTATGCTGGCTGAGGAATTCTGGGAGTTGAAGTCTTAAATTGGCCAAGATTGGGCACTCTAGCCACTCACACCACTTTCAGACAAATCCCTTCTCGGAAGGCGGCATATTGCGTTCTTCATAGTTTTAATGCCATTGCCAGGACTTAGAACATAGAATCATGGGATTGGAAGGGACCTTAGAGGTCTTCTAGTCCAACCCACTGCTCAAGCAGGAGACCCTACACCATTCCAGACAAACGGCTGCTCAATTTGTTCCTAAAAACCTCCCGGGATGTGGAGCTCTCACAACTTATGTATTTTTCTTTATTTATTTTTATTTGTCAATTGCTTACAAGATAATAGGTATAAGTAAAAACATAGTTATGAATACATGGATACATATAAGAAAAAAATATATAAAAGAAACAATAGGACAGGGACGGTAGGCACGTTGGTGCACTTATGCACACCCCCTACAGACCTCTTAGGAAAGGGGGTGAGGTCAATAGGAGACGGTCTAAGGTTAAAGTTTTTGGGGTTTGGGGAAGAAACCACAGAGCCAGGTAGAGGATTCCAGGCATTGGCCTCTCTGTTGCTGAAGTCATATTTCCTGCAATCAAGTTTGGTGCAGTTTACCTTGAGTTTGTATCTATTGAAGCTGAAGTATTCATTGACAGGTAGGACATTGCAAGGTATGATTTTATATACTATACTTAGATGGGACCGAAGGCGGTATAATTCTAGGTTTTCTAGGTCTAGAATTTCGAGTCTGGTGGCATAAGGTATTCTGCAACGAGTAGAGGAGTGGAGAGCTCTTCTTGTGAAATATTTCTGGACTTTCTCAGCTGTGTTAATATCAGATACATAATGTGGGTTCCAGACTGATGAGCTGTATTCGAGTATTGGTCTAGCAAATGTTTTGTATGCTCTAGTTAGTAGTGTGATATTACCAGAGAAAAAGCTACATAGGATTAGGTTAACAACTCTTAATGCCTTTTTGGCTCTGTAGTTACAGTGGGCTCTAGCACTTAGGTCATTTGAGATGAGTACCCCAAGATCCTTGACAGAGTTTGGATCCTCAACAAGTAATTACAACAACTTCTGAAGGCAAGCCATTTCAATTGATTAAAGCAAATATACATATCCCAGGATAATGATGAAAATCAAATTTGGGTCGGCCACTGGGACCAGAAGAGTAAATCTCTGGTGCCAGTGACCAACCCAAATTTGAATTCACAGTATTAGATACTTCCCCAAACCCCAAAAACTTTAACCTCAGACTGTCTACTATGGACCTCACCCCTTTCCTAAGAGGTCTCTAGGGGGCCTGCATAAGCGCACCAACGTGCCTACCGTCCCTGTCCTATTGTTTCTTTTATTTTTCTTTTATTTTTCTTATATGTACCCATTTCATGTATTCATAACTATGTATACACTTATACTTATTATCTTGTAAACAATTGACAAATAAAATAAAATAAATAAAATATCTTCACCACTTTGAATTATTTATAAAAATATTAACAGTGGGATCTCAATAAATCAAATACATTTCCTTTGCCGTTGATGTAAAAGCACGCTGTGCATGAAACATGTGCTGTAGCAATGGGTGGCATTAATCTTCCTCAATCGAATCTCCTTTAGGGTTCAACTTGGAAATTGTCCCCGGGTTCATTAAAATCAAGGATCTACCACAATATCCCCGACTGAGAGATATCTGAATTCGTGGAATTCATATCTTGCCCCCAGAAGTTGTGGGTGCCCCATCGCTGGTAATGTTTGAGAAGAGACTGGACAGGCACCTGTCTGAAATAGTATAGGTTCTCCTGCTTGAGCAGGGGGCTGGACTAGATGACCCCCAAGGTCCCTTCCAAGTCCAACTTGTTATTCTGATACATGGATGAACTCAGATTAACTACAGTTCCTCTCTGAGGGACATGGGAAGTTTAGAAATATGAAATATAGGTACAAAGGTTTCAAACACCCCTTGAAGGTCTCATCAATACCAAGAATTTAAGTCCTGTCCTCTCTCTACACCCCTGTGTCCCCCGATTCCAATACCACTCCAAAAATGGGTGACAGGGCTCATGGAAGCTGCATCCAAGAAAGTGGTCAGAAGAGGGTCCATCAGATACTCTCGGATTTCGACATAGCAGTTTGGTAATTTAGCATGTTGTCATTTCAGTATCTAATCCCAAAGTAGTTTTTACAATTTTTTTCAATTGCCTTTCAGAATTGAGATATTTTTGTGTGTTTCACTTCTTGTCTTTGTGCTGTTTGGAAATTCGAGCTGTTTTATTTCCTTTCACTACTCTTCAAAAAAGTGTTTCTGCATTTTAACCATATACAAAAACGGTATTAAAATACCTCACTGACCCGAACAGAGATACTGCTGTTAACAATTTTGTCTACCTTTGCAAATGCATTTGATGATTAAAATATTAGTTAAGCATATTTTAAATGAATATATTTTGGGGTGATTACAGAACTATTTATGTATTCTCCGAACTTTGGGTTTTTTGCTGTTTTAAAATCTGTTTCCTATTTTTAACTTTTTTGGTTCTCATTTTTTTCAGTGTTTTGTAGTTATTTTAATCGACATAAAATGACTTTGAAAATGTTTACTTACATGCTCTGGACCAGCATTATTGTTATGTTTGAGTCTGCAATTGAATTTTTAGTCCTGTTAATCTAGACTATACTGTTGAGTAACAGATTATATTCATACGAAGCATAAATAATAGCATTATCTTTATGTTTCTTATGCTTGTAAAGAAAAATGCAGGAAATAGTTTCTGTCTTCTGCTAGAGTTCGTTATTTCAATCTTATCTGCCTTCTTGTTGACGTTGTTTTCCAACTCAGCTCTTTGGGGCAGCAAGAAATTTCCTTTAGAAATCCTGCCCAGCTTTGAATCTGCATCTAATGCTAGAACTAACACAGTAAGAGAAACACAACTTACCAGTTCCCAAGAGAAGGGCTGAGAACCACAGGCTGAGGACAATCTTGTGAGACATGTCAAAGAAATGAAACTTTCTAGCGTCTGCAAAATATATTGTCACTCACAATTCTCCCTGCAAATTGGACCGTCCCTTAGTGGGAGGGGCACTGCAATTTCAAATTGAACAAATTGAACAAATATATGTAGCTGCCCATCAAAAACCCCCAAAATGAAATAACCACGAAAGCATTAAAAACCATTGAAACTATTTAGTTAAACAAAATATGCAGTAAAACATTGAAGGAAGAAGGTAGCAGAATTCAGGGTGGGGCATGTTCCCATCAGACAGCGATTGTAGGACGTGTATGATAATTGTCCCAGGTGGTTTGAACAGGAGCCCAGGAGACAGGTGAAGCACATCTCGGTTTTTTTGACAGCCCTGGAGGCAAAGATGGACCTTGAGAGTCTTTAGAGCCCACGGCTGCTTCTCTATTGACCCAGACCATGTTGTGGTTCGCCGGCAGCAGGTGCGGACGGCTGAGGTCTCGGAGAGCGAGGACTCGGATGAGGGGCCTGCGTGTGAGGCAGGGATGGGGCCAGGAGCATCAGGGCGTGGAGATTATGGAGGCTGGCAGCAGTTAAGAAGAGCACCCCGAGGAGCCTGTGCCCAGGGTGCGTGCACGCAGAGCTGCCCGAAGAAAAGAGCTGCTGCAGCAGCACAGGTGACTCAGGAGTAAGGCTGCAAGGTGATGGCCTCTCCCATAAGAGATAAAAGCCAGCTGAGAAACCGGAGTTCTTTGCAGGAAGCAAAGACGTTTTTGCACTCAAGCCTTGTGGACGTTCGGGATATCTTGGTTGGTGTTTGGAGACTCTTTGATTTATTGTTTAGGAACTTTATCTGTTGTTCTTGGCAGCCTTGCACCACCTTGGCAAGGCTCGTTCTTATCAGAGACAATTCGTTTGAAACAGCCTTTTCACCGGAAAGGAATTCATGTATTAAAAGGTTTTGCTGTTACCTCTGTTTTGTGTTTGTTTCTTTGGAACCAGCTTTGGGTCAGAACAGGTTAGAAAGAAAATAGGTGGGTCAAATCTTCAAGGAAGGAGGTTCAGGGTAGACCTCAGAAGAAACTGCCTGACTGAACAAGTTGTGAGCCAATGGAACAGGCTGCCCCAAGGAAGCCATGAGCTCCCTTTCACTGGGGATCTTCACACAGAGCATAGCTTCTTTCGGGAATGTTTTAACAGCTCCTTACATGGATCAGGGTGTTAGACCAAATCAGTGTATCTCAACCTTGGCAGCTTGAAGATAAGTAGCTTTCAATTCCCAGAATTCCTCAGCCATACAGTGCTGGCTAGGGAATTCTGGGAGTTGAAGGCCACTCATCTTCCAGTTGCCCCAGTTGAGAACCACTGAACCACTTTCCCAGGCTATCCAAGAGAAGTAAGAATTGTTCCTGTAAAAAAAAGTGCAAAAGTAGACATATTTTTCTCTAGTATATTTCTCTTCTGTATAATCTGAGAAGCCCCTGATGAAATATTAACAAATACAGTTGTGCTAACAAGACAAAATCCATTAAGCATAAGTCCACATGAGGGCAGTTGTCATGAGGATCCAGAAAACACCCCAGTTAGTGTAAACATGGCAGGATATAGCAACTATTAAGCAAATGTTAAGTAAATGATTAATTGTTAAGCATGTTACTACCATGGAGATAGACTGTGCGCCCAGGCATCATCCTTAAAATCATCTGAGAATTTTCCAATGCTCATTTTAACCAATGGGGCAGTGATGAAGGTGGGAAGTTTTGGGGTCTTGAGTGTATAAAACGTTGCCATCGTTTTGTATAGGTGATTTTCGCGCTCAATTCCTCAGATTCAGAATTCCTTTGATGCTACCACTTGATTTCCAGTAAAAGATATTTTTCTAATTAACGGAGTCTAAGTCTTTCTTTCTTGGATTTTAAATGGAGCCCCAGCTGACAGCCCCTTTCCAGAAGGAGCCCCCTTGTGGAGTAGTGTGAAGCTGTTACCATGGCAACTTCACTGTGCTGTACAGTAGAATCCATTTGAAGTACAACAGGCTGTATTTTAACAGAACTTGAATCCAAAATGCACACTATCACTTTCAAAAGTGCATATATATATATATATATATATATATATATATATATATATATATATATATATATATGGATCTTTGGTTATTCGATTTTTCTCCTCGCGTAAGATCTAGGCAACATTTCGATGAAGTCTCATTCATCATCTTCAGGCTTGTGTCTTCAGCTCTGTGCTTCTCAGAGTGCTTCACTCTGTGCTTCACTCTAAGAAGCACAGAGCTGAAGACACAAGCCTGAAGATGATGAATGAGACTTCATCGAAACATTGCCTAGATTCCAATCTTCCAATCTTACGTGGGAGAAAACCCGAATAACCAAAGATCCACAAATACCCGCAAGAACCTCAGAATATATATATATTCATTCCTTTACATTTCAGCAGCCAAGGCGTTCCAGAGTTATGCTGTAACACACACACACACACACACACGCACACACACACACATATATATATACACCAAAGATGGCATTTAATTTCATCGTACGAGGTACAATGACAATAAAGTAAACCATTAAACTCTTAAATGATTTATTGCTGGGCCTCAGAGGGCTGTATAGAGATGCTTCCAATGACTTTGGCGAGGAGTTGGCTACTAACTAGATCGGGGTTTATCCTGTGGCCACACTGTCGAAATAGTTCTTCTAATGATGCAGCTGCCACCCGAGCCACTGAGGGTTCACAGTCACCTTCCAGATCCCGGAGAGCTGAAACGAATCCAAAAATCAAATTATTTCCAGGAACGACCTGGAGGACTGACCCTTGTCAGCAACAGGGCTTCTGCAGAAAAAGCCCTCTGGCTTCAAGCTAGCAAACTTTTAAACTCACCAAGGTAAACTCCTTCAAGCTGTCTGGAGGGGACAACATCTGGTGTTAAATACAGCGCACAGCAGGCTAGACAGATAAATAGAAAATGTTGATGGAATTAGCAGAGACGGCTAAATCGACTGCTTTGATTAAAGAAAAAAAAATCACCATTCATTTGTTTCGACATCATATCTGTCTGTGAAACATGGCTCAACGCATCTCTCCCTGGCTCCATTACCTCAGTAAGAGACTATCTTGTTTACCGATCAGATCGTGAAATCCGTAGAGGAGGTGCTGTTGCGATCTTCTATAAAAAGTCCTTACATCTAAAAAACATCCAAGTTACCCAAGAGCTTGCTCTTCCTGAGACCATTATCTGTGAACTGACCTTAAATATCACATTTCGGTTCTTACTATGTTACAGAGCCCCTGATTATGACATCAAACATGTAAACAAACTAAATTCACTACTAACATGGGCAACATCCTGTCCACACGCTTTTATCTTTCTTGGTGACTTCAATCTACCTCAGATTAACTGGACCCTAAACGAATGTAAAACTGAACCCATACACGCAAACTTCTACGATGCTGTAACAAATCTGGGACTGGAACAAGTAGTAACCAACAATACTAGGCTTAACAACTGCCTCGATCTCATCTTCTGCAATAGTTTGAATTAAATTTACAGAATACAAATTAAAGAACCCTTTTCCAACAGTGACCACAGCATGATTGACTTTGGTCTCAACATACGTCCACACAAAAATCAACACAACGATGTGATCCCCAATTATAACTTCAAAAAAGGCAACTATGATCTTATAAACAACGATCTCTCATCCCTTGATTGGCAATTTCTATTCACTGGATGCAATACTGTAGAAGACCATTACAACATATTTTTACTGGAAGTCAAAAGAGTCATCAAACTATATGTACCAATAACAACACCAAAAACCAGAAAAAAAAGATTACCCATAACAATAAGGAACCTTCAATCCCAAAAGAGTTCACTTTGGTGGAAAAACAAATCTGGTCACATTGCCAACTTCAAAAGCCAATACAAAAATTTATGCCACCGGATAAAGACTGAATGCACCAATTATCACATTAAACAAGAGGAAAACCTTCTATGCACCAATTCCACCCGCGCTTTCTACAATTTTGTAAACAACAAACTAAAAGACTCAAGGTCCATCCCACCCCTGAAAGGACCTAATGGCAAAGACTGCAACAATGACACCATCAAAGCCAACCTCTTTAACACATTCTTTGGCTCAGTATTTGTAAACAGCAAGGGATCAAGCCCAGTACTTCCTAGTCGAATTAAAGACAACTTCAATGATCTAATACATATTGATTTTACAGAAGACATTGTTGAAAAAGCACTGCGCAATCTAGAACCATCCCTATCTATTGGACCGGAGGGAATATGTGCCTACTTCTTAAAAAAGCTACCCACTGCCATAACTGAACCTCTGAGCATAACCTTTGAAAAATCTTTCAGGACCAGCTCCTTGCCAAAACGATGGTCTCAAGCCACGATCATCCCCATCTTCAAAAAGGGAGACCCCAGCCTAGTTGAAAATTACAGACCAATCTCCTTATGCTGCGTCACCTGTAAAGTCATGGAATCAATTATTAACCAATCCATTATCCTCCACTTAGAGACAAACAACCTACTCTCTAATAAACAATTTGGTTTCAGAAAAAAACTATCATGCAATCTGCAACTCTTACACTGCAAAAATAATGGACTACACAAATTGATCAGGGCAAAGCAATAGACGCAATCTACATAGACTTCTGTAAAGCTTTTGATTCAGTGGTACACGACAAACTAATCCTAAAACTAAAATCTTATGGTATCTTTGGACACCTGCATAACTGGATAGAGGCATTCCTGTCAAACAGGCAACAAATGGTCAAAATTAGGAGCGTCCTATCAAATTCTGTACCTGTCAACAGTGGTGTCCCCCAAGGCAGTGTTTTAGGACCAACTCTCTTCAAACTCTACATAAACGACCTCTGTGATCATATCAAGAGCAACTGCATTCTCTTCACTGATGATGTAAAGCTGTTCTACACCACAGACAATACTACTACCCTCCAAAAAGACTGACTATGTATCAGAATGGTCAAACAAATGGCAACTTCAAATCTCAACAATAAATGCTCTGTCTTACATATTGGCCAAAAAAAAATCAGAAAATAAAATACAAGCTAAATAGTACTCATCTCTAATGATCAAAGTGCTAGAGCCCACTGTAACTACATAGCCAAAAAGGCGTTAAGAGTTGTTAACCTAATCTTACGTAGCTTTTTCTCTGGTAATATTACACTACTAACTGGAGCATACAAATCATTTGCTAGACCAATACTTGAATACAGCTCATTAGTCTGGAACCCACATTATGTATCTGATATTAATACAGTTGAGAAAGTCCAGAAATATTTCACAAAAAGAGTTCTCCTCTCCTCTCCTCGTTGCAGAATACCTTATGCCACCAGACTTGAAACTCTAGACCTAGAAAACTTAGAACTACGCCGCCTTCGGTCCGACCTAAGTATAGTATATAAAATCATACATTGCATTGTCCTACCTGTCAATGAATACTTCAGCTTCAACCATAACAACACAAGAGCACACAATAGATACAAGCTCAAGGTTAACCACACCAAATTTGACTGCAGGAAATACAACTTCAGCAACAGAGTGGTGAATGTCTGGAATACTCCACCTGACTCTGTGGTTTCTTTCCCAAACCCCAAAAACTTTAACCTTAGACGGTCTACTATTGACCTCACCCCTTTCCTAAGAGGTCTGTAGGGGCCGTGCATAAGTGCACCAATCATGCCTACCGTCCCTGTTCTATTGGTTTTTTAAAAAAATTTCTTATAAGTATCTATCCCATGTATTCAAAACTATGTTTATTCTTATACCTGTATCTTGTAAGTGATTGACAAATCAAATAAATCCTAAAAAAATGCAAAAATACCCGGAAGAGTCGTTTGGGGCTTTACGGGATGGTTGCAGGAATTGGGTATGTCTAGTGGTCTAATGGAAAGAAGGACTAGGGGTGACATGATAGCAGTCTTCCAATATTTCAACCAACCCATCAGAATAGAACTGGAAGGACCAACCCCTCGCTGAAACAGAAGACCCTATACTAGCATTTCAGACAAATAGCCGTCCAGTCATTTCTTAAAAGCCTGCAGTGATGTAGCAGCCATAACTTCTGGAGGCAAACTGTTCCACGGGTGAATTGTTCCTCATTCCAAATGGCTTCTCTCCTTGGTTAGTTTCCATCCATTTTTTCTTTTCCTGCCTTCTGGTGCTTTGGAAAATTGGTTGACCCCTTCCTCTTCTTTGTGGCAGCTCCTCAACTACTGGGAGACTGCTCTCATGTCTGGTCCTTCTTTTCTCTAGACCGGCCATACCCAATTCCTCCAACCATTCTTCATACGGTTTAGGCCTTTAATTAATCCGGTTTGCCCTTCTTTGCCCTTTTTTTTTTAATCAAAGTCTTTTTTGTAATCCAAAACTGGATGCAGCATTCCAGGTGCGGCTTTATTAAGACTTTATGAAGCGGGAGTTATACGTCCCCTTGCCTGATTTTGATCCTACGCCTCTTTCTACAAGCAATGATGGTTATTAGCTTTGTAATTTGTACTTGAGGAAGATGGGGTGGGGTCACCCTCTTTTCCAGAGCAGCAGAAGGCAGGGCAAGAATCGATGGATGGAAACTAATTAAGGAAAGAAGCAACCTGGAACGGAGGAGAAATTTTCTAACGGTGAGGACAGTCGATCAGCGCCAACGGCTTTTGCTTCCGGGGGTTTTTGAGGGCTGCATGCAATGAAATTTCATTTTAATGTATGCCGATGAGTGCGCATTTAAAGTGACAATAAAGTTATTCTAAGTCTCTGTCAGGCTAACTTTGGGGTGTTGTTCCTCACTGGAGGCTTTTAAGAAGAGATTGGACGGCCTCTTGTCTGCAATGGTATAGGGTCCCCTGCTTGAAGAGGGCGTTTGACCTCTTAACAATTCATCCCTTTTTTGAACAATGGGGGCAATGGGGGCTGGGAAGGAGACCGGAAGTGGAAGTCATAGCGAGGAAGGAGGCTTCTGAAAACTCAGAAAACCGTAGCGGTTATGAAGAAGCCACGCGGTGCAACAGCAGCTTCCAGTCTGGTGCAATATTCCTTAATTCTGCAGGGTGCGTGTGTGTGTGTGTGTGTGAGAGAGAGAGAGAGGTATCAGCATGCATGGCCTTAGGGTCCCCTTCTTCCAGGTGTTGTATTTGTGCTTACCAATTAATTGGGCAGCTGCCTTTCGATACAGAGCCTTTCTGTTCCCCAGGAAATCCAGCATTTGATCCAACATTTTGGAGATATTTTGCTTGCATTTATTCATCTGGGGAAAAGAAGGCAAGAAAGAAGCCAATGAACTCTTATAGCTTTCTTTGTTTTCACAAAGGGGCCACTTCCTTGGTCAGGCTTCTAGTCCTCATGCCCTCAACAACCATGTCTTCAATGGCATATTATGTTTTACTGTATTGTATTATATCATGCTGTACGATACTAAACTATAATATGATTATACTTGTTGAGGTAATTCCCCATTAGGAGAATGAGCGCACACAGGGAGACGTAGTGAGAGTGGTGAAGAATAACACACAACCAGCACACAGATACACTGTATAGTAAAATGTAGGTTTTTACTTCCAATAAACGTTTAAGCAAAGTCCAAGCAAGCAGTCCAAGTCATTCACAGTTAAAGCAGTCAGTTTTCAGTCCAGGGATAATTCAAATTACAAAGTCCAGTATCCAAAACAGTTCAGTAACAGACTTACATCAAACCCAAGAAGAACGATGATCAGTAACAGTCAATAGGGCAATGCAGGAACACACTCTCAGCAACAGGACGGAACAAGACAGCTAGCAACTGGAACAGCCCAGGTTTCTGGCTCCATCTTACGGCCGTTTGAGGAACCACGCCCAATTACAATTTTAGCATTCTCTTAAAGAGACAGTATTAAAATGTCTATCCTGGTTTGTATATTTTCGAACCCGACTATTAGGTGACTTATATTCCTAACAATACTATACTATATTTTATTATACTAAGTGATATTATTTTACTATAATGGAATGTACTATCCTATTCTACAGTACAGTACAATGCAATGCAATACAATATAACATTATTACGTTATATAGTATAGTATATACACAAACACATTTATGTTATTAAAGACTATGATAAATACGTTGTGGTAGACCATGCCAATCTTTTGTCTTCGTATTGGGGAGACCAGGAGGACTCCGCGGGACGGATCTGAGCACCTTGTGGGTCCCATTTGGCCCTTGGGGCTTATATTTCACACCCCTGGATCAGGGCAGCCTACCTTCCAGCCCAGTCTACCCAATGATAGCAGGAAAGAGGGCCAGCCAGGCATCGACCCGTCTACCCAACGCAAAGAGGAAACATGCACGCGGTTTGGGGAGTGGAGTCGAGCTGGCCACGCCCACCCATTCAGCCACACCCACCCAGTTGGCCGTGCCTGAGGTCAACCACAACCCTGATGCAGCCCTCAATGAAATTGAGTTTGACACCCGTCCACTAGGAAATAGAGAGTTCTAGCCTTGCCTCAGTCATCATAGCCATCTGTGTGACTTTGGGAGTTTTAGTCCCGCCTTAGGCATGAAGGCTGGATGGGTGACTTTGGGCCAATCGCCAGGAGATGGAGAGTTCTAGTCCCGTCTTAGTCATCACAGCCAGCTGGGTGACTTTGGTGCAGCCCCTCTCTTTCAGTGCAACCCACCTCACAGGATTGTCGTGAAGGAAATTGGAGGAGAAGAAAAAGTATTAGGGAAGTCCACCGCCTTGAATTATTTATAAACAAAGGTGGGAGAAAAATAAAATTAAATTAAATGGTTAGCATACAGCAATCTGGAACCAAAACAAGCCAGCTTGGCTCACGCTTACAATGACGGCGCAGATGTCCTTGTACATGCTATGGGGGCTGCTGTACATTTGATGGTTGAACAAGTTGCTGGGAACATCCTCCCATTCCATGAATGCGATGCATGCATTGAGGGCGTTCCTGGAGACCTGGGCCAAGGGAGGAAAGACGGTGTCAGATAACCCGCTTCTGATTTTTCCCATGTTCCGCAGAGAAAACCCAGCCTTCTCCTTGCTCGGGGGATGGGAAAGCAGAGGAGCTACTCCAGGACCCAGAGATGGCCGGGCAAGGGGGCAGGGATGACCACAGATGCTCCGCCCTGAAAGGAGACCCCCCTCGACATCTCCGACAGGGTGATGGACAAGCTACCCAGGTGCCCAATCTCTCTACAGGTAGTTCTCGACTTACAATCGCCATGGAGCCCGAAATGTCTATTATTAAGCGAGACAGTTGTTAAGTGAGCATTGCCCCATTTGATGACCTTTCTTCCCGCAATTGTTGAGCGAATCTCCGCAGGGGTCAAGCTAGTAGCGGAGCCATTAAGGGAATCTGGCTTCCCCAGGGACTATGCTTGTCAGAAGGGGGGCAAAGAGGCTCACGTGAACCTTTTTACACATAAGTGCCTAATAAGGGAAATAACTAGCAGGCAGAAAACAACATTCCCACCAACACTGAAATGGCCAACCACTTCTGCTTAAAGAGAGACACCACGTCCTTCTAGCACTGATGATGTTATCGAGTTGGGTCATAAAAGGTCTGCAAGAAAATAGCCAAGCTCAGAGAGCACCAAGGCCCCCACAGTTCTACCCAGCTCTTCGACTCACTTCTTTGGTCTGACCATCTGAAAGTTGGATCAATAATGGAACAAGGCTCTGCATGATGTTTACTGTGATATTGTTGTTTTCTATAAGGTTCACCCCTCTCAAGAGAATGCCGAAAATAGAGATGGAATTATTTCGCAGTTCGGTGTCTTCCTACGAAGGAAGAGAAACAGGTGAGTCCCTCCAAAATTACAGAGGTGGGCAACTATGGCCCCTTTATGACTTGTGGACTTCAACTCCCCAAATTCCTGAGCTAGCATGGCTTGCTCAGGAATTCTGGGCGTTGAAGTCCATAATTCGTAAAAGGGCCATAGTTGCCCACCCTGCTCCAATAGATGAAAATCAACGTAGCTCAGTGCTCAACTGTCGGGTTCTTGGTCCAGTTAGTGGTGGCCAGGCTTAGAAGGACCTTTACGTTTTCAGGTGAAGAACACACGAGTTCAGAGCATATGTTTTTCCATGAAGATGTTCACTTCTCTTTCACTTCTCACTCAAGAAGCTTCTTCAGTTCTGCCTGAATGGTGGAGGGTGGAAGGATTTATATTCCTTGCAGTCACGGCTAAGATAAACTGTCAATGACCAGAATATTCTTCCTTCCATCCTCCACCGTTCAGCGAGGATGGCTGTCCACTAGATGTACTGTTAATGACTACTCTGGACATGACTATCAACCCAACTATGTATCTGTTTAATTATCCCAGAGGTGCTTTTTCCAAAGACAAAAGATTTTGTTGTTCCTCTTTGAACTGAAGTAGCTTCTTGGAGGAGAAGTGAAATGTCTCCAAGGAAAAATGAATTATTTTTTCTTTGGAAAAAGCAACTTTGGGAGAGCCATGATCCGGATGACTGACATGCTCTTCAGACATATCTGTTTACTCATTCAAGAAACCAAGTGAGATTAGCCTGGCCATTGTTCATCTTGACAATTCCACGCTAATCGTTGGCAATTGCTGTAAAATGTTTGCAGATCAACCTCTACGGTATGATGTAGGCTGCTGTTTTTCAGTCTGAGCGGCTTTAAGATGTGGGGACTTCAGCTCCAATATGCTGCTGGAGAGTCCTAGGAGTTGAAGTCCTCAGAAGTTGCCAAGGTTGAGAGATACTGATCTAGAACAGTAGTTGCCAAGGTTGAGAGATACGGATCTAGAACAGTAGTTGCCAAGGTTGAGAGATACTGATCTAGAACAGTAGTTGCCAAGGTTGAGAGATACTGATCTAGAACAGTAGTTGCCAAGGTTGAGAGCAGTTTTTTTTTCCGATCTGAGCAGCTTCAAGATGTGGGGACTTCAACTCCTGGAGTTCTCCAGCCAGCAGAGTTGAAGGCCACACATCTTAAAGGGTCTGAGACCAAGCAACACCCCTCTAGATTTCGTCTCGATACGGAGAATGATTGGGGATTTTTCTTTCTAGATAGGGTGCCTGGTCTTCTCGATTTTCTAGCCTGGCACATGCTTTGGGGAAGCTGAAGAGAGAGGCAACCTTCATTCTCCTTTGCTCATCTGGAACCTCTCCAGCTCCCTAGCGGGGCTCAAGGATCATCTGCAAGCCTCCACACTGTTTTATATCCCCCACCACACCGCTGTGGCTGAACTACTTCTAAGCATTTTTGATCCAGCTAGACTTCTGCAGGTGGTCCCCAGGCCGCCTGGATGGGAGCAAAAGAGCGAAAGAGCCGTTGTTTTAGCTGACTTACATCCCAAAAATACTGCAGGAGGTGGGGGATGAGAACAGCGGCCTTGTACCCGTATATCCTGACATCCAGCTGCCCAAACAGGATCTTTAGTGTCCTCAGCGCTTCCTTGGCTAGGCTGCTGTGGTGTTGCATGGCGCAGTTCACGACAGGTCCCAACATGGGCCTCAAAACCTTGGTCTGGATGAAGCAGGGAGAGAAAGGAGCCGTTAAACAGGGTCCCCGCAGTTCTCCACGTCTAGCAGAGGCCATGACAGAGAAGCCCACAGAACATGGAATCCCAGGGTTGAAAGGGAACCGGGAGATCTTCCAGTCCAACCTGCCGCTCAAGAAGGAGACTCTGCACCCCTGATGGAGCGAACCTACGCCACGCGTGCCAGATGTGCCCACGCAGAGCCCTCTCAGTGGGCATGCGCTCCCTTGACAGCGGCTCTCCTGGTTTCTGGCACACCGGCCAGCTGGTCTTCGTGGGCGCCAGAGGGCTGGGAAATGTCCCCAAAAGCAGCCAAAAAATAGGCCGGTATTTTCAGGCATTTTGGGGGGATGTTTTCAGGCCATTTTTGAACCTTTTTCTGGTCTGTTTCCAGGCTGTTTTCCAGGCCGTTTTCCATGCCATTTGGGGGCCTTTTTCTGGGCCTTTTTCAGGCCTTTGTTTGGGCTGTTTTCAGGCCATTTTCGGGCCTTTTGGAGGGCTGTTTTCAGGCCATTTTCGGGCTTTCTTCTCAACCCTTTTCAGGCCTTTTTCAAACCATTTTCAGGCCATTATTCAGGCTGTTTTCAGGCCCTTTTGGGGGCTGTTTTCCAGGCTGTTTCCAGGCTATTTTTCCAGCCATTTTCAGGATATATTTCAGGGCCTTTGGGGGGGGCACTTTCTGGAGCATTTTCAGGCCAATTTCAGGCTATTTTTAGGGGGAAACATCCCAGAAAAGCCCTGAAAATGGCCCATAAAACACCCCCAAAACAGGGATTCACGCACTGGCCAGATGGTCTTTGGTTTTCCGGCACTCCAGCACTCGCTCAGGCATGCGCCTGCACATGTCTTCCGGTTTGGGTGCCCAAAAGGTTCGCCATCACCACCCGATACTCTTCTGGATAAACGGATCTCTAGTCTCCTCTCGACAATCTCCCATGTTGGATCACCCACACCGTCTGGAGGCAAATGATTCCACTGACTAACGGAATAGCAGAATCGGAAGGGACCTCGGAGGTCTTCTAGTCCACTCCCCTGCTCAAGCAGGAGACGTTATGCCATCCCAGAGAAATGGCTATCCAGACTCTTCCTAAAACCTTCCTCTTCCGTATTAGCAGGCTTGAAACCCTGCACTGCTATTGGTCAACAAAGAGAACTACCTGATTGGACAGCCAAGACGGCTGTGATCGGCTCGCTAAGAGTCTACCGCGATTGGATGAAACCAATCACGGGAAACTCAAAGCGATGTCATTGGCCGCCTAGCCGCGGCCAGCTCTATAGAAAGAGCTGCCGCGAGCCCTGTTTTCTTACTCAGATCTAGCCTGTAAATAAAGGCTAAATTCACTTATTCTGAGTCTCTCGTCTCTATGAGCGCGACCTTCCGAACTCAACACTTCCAGTGTTGGAGGAAGTCGTTCCAATGATTAACCGTTCCCGGCGTCAGGGAATTTCTCCTTAGATCTAGGTCGGTTCTGTCCTTGATGAGTTCCCCATCCCTTGTTTCCCATTCTGCTTTCTGATGTTCTCCAAGAGGATCCGTCCTCAAGTGGATCCTTCCGATCTTCCAGGGGTGCACCCATCTTTGAAGAAGAGGCACCAGTCTAGCTGAGCCCACCCTCGTTCTGGCGCTTGTCCTCTTCTCCTTCTTCTATCCCGCCCAGCCTTGTGGACTTCCCAGAGAGGAAGCTTCTCCCTTGACCGTCAGTCACTTCCTGCACCCCATCTCTTACCTCCAAGGGGTGCTGGAGAAGGTACCCCAGGCCTCGGATGCTAAATATTTGGAGGAGGATATAAGATTGGCTCATCCATTTGTGGAGAGCATCCAGAATGTGCCGCATTGTAAAATGGTGCCCAACCTCCGGGTGGTACAGCAGCTGAGGAAGAAGCGTCGAGAAACCGAACATCAGCAAAGCAACGGAAGGGAAATTCCCTGAGAGCCTCTACTAGGAGATGCCACATTCGGCCATTAAGAGGAAGGAAATAGAAAATAGTCCTCATCTAGTGACCGTTGAATGTTGCAACGGCACTGACAATGCCCATTTTTCAGACTTAGGACCATTGTACCATCCACACCATCACGCGACCAAAATTTGGGTACTTGCAGGTGAATATTTATGACGGTCTCAATGTCCCGATGTCATGGGATCCCCTTTTGGGATTTTCTGATGAGCAACGTGTCTCTCCCTCCCTCCCTCCCCTTCCTTCCTTCCTTCCTTCCTTCCTCCCACCCTCCCTCCCTCCCTCCCATAACATCTGGAGGCAAGCCATTCCACCAATTAACAGAATAACAGAAGACCTTGGAGGTCTTCTAGTCCAGGGGTCTCCAACCTTGGCAACTTTAAGCCTGGAGGACTTCAACTCCCAGAATTCCCCAGCCAGCAAAGCTGGGAGTTGAAGTCCTCCAGGCTTAAAGTGCCAAGGTTGAGACCCTGTTCTAGTCCAACCCCAGCTCAAGCCGGAGACCCTCTACCATTTCAGGCAAGTGGCTGTCCAGCCTCTTCTTCAAGGCCTCCAGGGATGGAGCCCCACGACTTCTAGTTTCTAACCCGAAAGTTCTCGTGAGCCCAGGGAAGCTTCCCTTGACCTCCAGGATGTCTCCTCACCTCCGAGAAGAAGATCATCCCAATGGTCTTCTCCCTTATGTCAGGGCGGTGGAGGTAGGCGCTGGCCTGTATAAACATGTCCTTCAGCTCCACTTTGGAGAATGCGAACAAGTTCCTAAAAGATCAGATACGGAGAGATCAGAAAAAAAATCTGTTGGTTGCCTTTCTCTCTCTCTCTTTCTCTCTCTCTCTCTCTGCATCTTCTTCTTCCTCTCCCCTCCCCTCTCTCTTCCCCTCCCTCCTTGTCCCTGTCTTTCTCTCTCCCTCTCCCCGCCAGTCCCTCTTCCACTCTCCCTTCCTCTCCCTCTCCGTCCTCTTCCTCTCCTTCCTCTCTCCCTCTTTCTCTCTCTCTCTCTCTCTGCTTCTCTCTCCCTCTCCTGCTTTTCCTCTCCTTTTCTCTCTCTCCCTCTCCCCCTCCTGTTCTTCCCCCTCTCCCCTCCCTCCTTCTCTCACTTTTACCCCCTCTCCCTCCCTGTCTCCCTTTATTTCTCCCTCTGCACCTCATTCTCCCTCTCTTTCTCTCTCTCCCCCCTTCGGCTCTTCCAGCTCTCTTTTCCACACTCTCTCTTTTTCTCTCTCTCTCTCTCTTCCTCTTCTTCTTCTCTCCTCCTGCGCCCCCTCCCCTTCTATCTCTCGCCCACCGCCTGACTTTTCTGACTTTTAACTTCTTACCGGGCCAGGTGGGAAATGGCTTGAAACAAACCGTCTGGGCTCAGCAGCATTTCCCAGCAGCCGAGCAGCCCCAAGGCCTCGAATTCCCTCAGATAGCCAGCACACACGATCAGATTTCTGATGGCTTGCACTGCGGTGCTAAACGGACCAAGGGACAAGAGTCGGTGCCAATCATTCAGAAGACCTCCTGCCCCTTGTAAAGCGCAGGCTTCCGATAGCCATGATTGAACCAAGCCACGATGGTTGGCAGCGTCTATGGGCCAACCAGGGGTTGAGTGCGGCTGAACTTGATTACAATGACTGACCACAGTTCATTTATTGACCGTACAGAGTTACAACACCACAGAAAAAGGTGACATGGCCATTTTTCACCCTTACGACCCTTGTAGCATCCCTGTGGCCCATGGGATCAGAATTCAGACAACCGGCCACTGGCTCATATTTATGACAATTCATGAGTCCCGCTTTATGACTCACGCGATCTCCTTTTGCGACCTTCGGACGAGCAAAGTCGGCGGCGGAGCCAGATTCACTTAGCAACCGCGAGACCAGCTTCACCAACGCAGTGATGGAGGAAGAACCCAGGCTGGGGCCTAGGGGATTCCTTACCCCAAGAAGTTGATTTGTTGGGAATTCTCCAGTATTCGGCTTGATCGTCTTGACCCTCGTTTGCTGGCTCCAAGGAGAAAATAAATCTGGGTGACCAGCGCAATTAGCAGCGGAGGGAATTTGTTCTCGATAACTTCAGCCGCCTCAGGCAACGAGAGGATGAAGGACAAGGCATTGGTGGCCTAGAAACGGGATGACAGGAGAGTCACCTTGGGCATGCCAGGCTACGGAGTTTCATCCTCTTCTTCTTCTTTTTTTTTAAAAAAGTTTTTTATTTTAACAACAAAACAACATAGACATACCACATAAAACATAAAAATATCATCCTTCTTCATAAATTTACAAACAGCGCATCGGTTGGTTTACCACTGGTTGGTTTTTGTGTGCATCCATTTCCTAGTCACTAATATAATTATATTACATAATAGCTCATATTATCAATCAATAATTGTATAACCTAGTATCATCACTAAAAAAATCATTTATCTATAATTTTATTAATTCATACTTTAACGAGATAACTATAGTTTACTTAGTTTACTTTGCAATAAATCATAAGATCATACCAAATCTATCTTGATAACGTTTTATAAAGATAATATCAAAAAAAAAAAGAAAAAAATTTTTTTATGCTAAGTCTGAATGTTCTATTATTATGCTTTATTATCTAACCATTGATAAAAAAGATCCCAAACTTCATAAAATTGTTTATCTTCTTGTTCTCTAATTTCAAATGTCAATTTACTCATTTCAGCCCGATCCAATATTTTCTATCATCTTCTTCTTTTAACGACCCCATAATCCCTTACATTGAGGTGGAGTCTGAGCCATTGAATGGAGTTGAATGTTGACTGGCCAGGTGCCCTTCCTGTCGCCAGTGAAACGGGAAGGGCACGTTCAGCAGATACATTACCGTCGTGCCCAGAGAGAGAAATACCTGCCTCTACTTAGTATCCAACACCCACCCTCCTGACTGTGAGCAGAACCAGATGACTTACAGGGTCCAAAAGTGGGACTCCTTTGATGTGGGCCAACCAGGAGGAAAATAAAATCCCCATGTCCCTGAAAACTGAGCTAGGAACGTCCACATCTGAGACGGGATGCAAAGTTTTGCTCGAAGTGGGACTTCCAAAACACAGATTCTACTCCCCCTCCAGACTTTGAGGGGACAGTGGGGTGTAGATGCAGAACAGAAGGGAGAGAATGTGTAGCACAAGTGAGTGAGAACTGTGGACAAAGAGATCTGAGGAGTCTCTTTCTGTCTTCATTCCTACGTGGGCTCTTTGCTCTCCACCTAATAAGTGTTTATTTATTTGTGGGCTCCTTGGGGCTGTCTGAGTGTGGGGTTTTTTTGTAGTTGTTGCAGATGTTTCATGACCCAACTAGGTAACATCATCAGTGCTAGAAGAGTTACATCCAAGTTACGCAAGAGCTTGCTCTTCCTTGAGACCATTGTCTGTGAACTGTCCTTAAATATCACATTTCAATCCAGCTCTGAGCGACAGATATTCTCTTCTATTGGTCTTAATCCATTGTATTTCTATACCAGCCATCTCAGCTAACTGGCACTGGGCAGTTTACAATAATGTAAAAAAAACAAACCATAAAACACATAATAAAAACACAGATTAAAACTAAGAGGCGGTGTGCAGCTGGATGTTTGCCTTTCTTGGTTCCTATCGTGTATTTTCTGACATCGAACTCTTTTTAGTAATTTCTGTAAGCCACCCAGAATCACCCTGAGTGAGTTGGGCAACCGTAGGAGTTTTCTTATGGAATGAATGACTCAATCAATAAATACACAAATGAATGGATGAATAAAGGAACGGATACATGAAGGAACGGATGAATGAATAGATGAGCCGATGGATGGATGGAGGAATGGTTCAAAGAATATCAAAGTTGTTCTGGCCAGGAAGCCCACAGATGCTTTGACTTCCTGTGGGGCTTTTCTGGAGGTCCTTATGCCAAATTTTGCTCCAATTTCAGCCCCCACCTGTTTGCCCACTGCCTCCCTGCAACCTGCTCTTAATGGGGAGACCCCCGAGGGGGTGAACCTTCTCTCCGGCCTTCCCCACGCCTAGATAAAATGAAAACAGAGCCACCGGTCGATGGCTTACCGCAATGGGCATGACGGATTTGCAATTTCTCTTTCTGGTGGTTTCTGTACTGGGGTCTTCATCCTGGAGCCTTTTGAGGAGAGGTTTCATGATCCTCAGACTGGCATATGGATCTGCCACGAGAGCCCGCCATAGCTCTCTTGCGGTTCTGCAGAGGTGGAAAAATAAATTGGGGGGTTGCCTCTTTCCCCATTTGAGAAGCGTCCAGATATATTAACTGCCCCCCCCCCCCAACGGAAGAACAGATTAGAAAACTGATGGCCAAATGAACTGCTTTCATGCAAGAATATATATATATATTCTGTGCTTTTAAAGTTGTAGCAACGTTTCAGCAGAATCTCATCTGCCATCATCAGGCTTCTGTATTGGGCTCGTCTGTGAGTCAGACTTTCACAGCCGAACGCAGAATAGAGTAGAATAGAATGGAATGCAGAATAGAGTAGAATAGAATGGAATACAGAACCGTTTGCCAAGTAACCACTCAAAGTGACAACGGCATTGAAGAAAGTGGTGTGACCTCTCCCGTCACAAGACCTGCTGGCTACACAAAGCCCTTACAAGCCGAAGGACTCCAACACTGGCCTTCCCTAATCTCCATTGAAGATGTCACCTAGCCTGATAACAAAACGTTCGGAAACCAACCCACAAGCTTGGAGAACCGACCTCCACCCTTATCCTCCACCTGACCTACAGGTATCTGCCCCGATCGCAAAGGATTGAGAATCTCCGTAGAGTCCAAGCGACCAGGAGACACCTTTCCTTGAGGTTCTTCTTACCCGTCACACTCCACCAAGACCTCCAGGATGGTATCCACCACTCGGTTTGCCCTTTTCGAAGCCAGGTGGCACACGGCTTTTATGATGTCTTCCTTGGTGGAAGGGTCCAAAATATTTGGGAGGCACACGTACATTTCCCTTAGGATCATCGGTAGCTACGGCAAAACAGAGGTCCGAGGGACGAGATCCATCGTTGGTCTCCACTGGAGTTGCAGTAGAGCTGATAATTCCCACCCGTTGGGGGAAAAAAATGGCCCCCACAGTGTCAAAGTTTGCCTGACATTTTCAAAAAAAACACCTGATTTGTCCAGCCCTGTGTGATGTGGACAGCACTGAACCAAATTTGCACTGGCCATGATAGATGAGCAGACCCTCTCTGTAAATGGGGCCAAATATCATCATCGAGTTGTGACTGCGGGCCCCCAAAACACACTATCCAATGTATTTAGGTAGTCCTCAACTTATGACCACCACTGAACCCAAAATATCTCTTGCTAACCTCCTTCTGGAAGGTTTACCCAACTTTATCAACAGCCCAGAGGTCACTCAGTGGTCTGGCATCTAGCCCTAGCCTTCTTAAGACCAGCCAAAGTTGTGTCACCGAGTGGGATTCCAAACCCAAGGTCTTCCCCGCTCTCCTCTTTGTTTTCTACAAAATCTCCTATATCCCTTTCGCTCCAAACCCTCCCGTTTTCTTACTTCCTCCATCTCCATTCCACATTCTTTCATGAAGGAATTGAGAAGGAGCCCGGCGGCCTGTGAAATGTTTTTGTTGCTGTTTGTGACAACTTCCAGGGCTTTCAGGATCACATCTGTTAACTGGGAGGGAGTGAGATGCTCACCAAAGGCCTGTTGGAAAGAAGGAAAGAAGACCATGCAGAGATGCATCGGGGTTTGGACGCTCTTTTCTCGACAAGCCAGAGACTTTGACCCAGGTTTGGGGATAGCCCACCATGGAGAGAGGCAGGCCTTAGTCCATGTCATCCATCACGTGGAATTAGGAGGTGGGTCAAAGAAGCCGACATGGCGGCTGCACTTGCCCGCTCCTGGACATTGTGCGGGATGGACATCCAAACTCCAGCCTTTGGAGCCTGCCGTCCCCACTGTTACATTGACTTTTTGGAGTATCTCCCGGTCATGAGGAGGACCGAAAGGAAGGTCAACAAGAAGCAAGGCGAAAGGCTGAACTAAACACACCTTAGCCATTTTGGGGATGTTGTCATAAAATATTGCTGGGCCCGAGACGAAGAAGTCCTCCCTCAGCCATTCGACGATCTTCCCCTTCCTGTTTTTTCTCTTCATCTCCATTTCTTTAGCTTTGTAGGGAGGAAAAGGACACACTGTCAGATTTTGGCATTCTGAACTTCCGAACATCCTTCCTCTGCCTGCTGGTTTAGTAGTTCCAATAGAGGAGAAGATTTGTAGCTCAGGGTTGACACGAGGGGGTCCTTGGTGCTCTCTGAGCTTGGTGGTTTTCCTGCAGACGTTTCATTACCCAGCTAGGTAACACCATCAGTGATGCTGACCATCAGTACTGACAGGGCAAAAGCCTTGTATAGAAAAGAGAGACAAAAGCTTCCTCCCTTCTAGTACTGATGACGCTATCTAGTTGGGTCATGAAAAGTCCTCAAGAACACAACAAAGGTCCTCCCCCTCCCTCTCCTCCTCCTCCTCCCTCTCTCCCTCTGTCTCTCCCATCTCTCCTTTTTGGGGGGCCACCAAAGGGTCTCCTGGGCAGGGGGTCTCCCCTTGGAGTCCCCATTTCTCACCCATTTTGCTCATGAGGAGTTGGTGGAGGTGGTAGGCAGCCTCTGCAGACATCTGGCCAACTTCTTTGCTGGTGTCGCTAATGTGCAGGGCTAGCAGAGCTACCAGCTGTCCCAGCAGAACAAAGTCAGCTGTTGTCTAATGAAAAGAAGGAGAAAGGAGGAGAAAGATGAGAAAGTGGGAGAGGCGCCCTGAGGAACTTTTCAGCCACCTGAAATCAGAGAATATGTACCATAGAATCTTAAAATCATATATTTTGGAATTATAGAATCACAGAACCTTAGAAACATAGGAATTTTAGGAACATAGAATATTAAAATATCAGAACCACAGAATTATCAAATGGTTGAATCTTAGCATCATAGAATCTTAGAATTAAAAAGTGTTTGAATCTTTGAATCATAGAATCTTTGAATTTTGAAGCAGAAAATCTTTGAATCATAGAATAATAATCATAGAATCTCAGAATCATAGCATCATAGTGTCATCTGAGAATAATAGAATCTTTGAATAATAGAATCTTTGAACCTTTGACTCTTCAAAGCATAGAATCATACAGCCATAGCCAGGGGTGGGATCCTACCAGCTCGCACCTATTCGCTCGAACTGGTTGTTAACATTCTAAGCAGTTTGGAGAACCGGTTGTTAGAAGAAATTACTGGGCTAATCCTGTAAGGAAGGCAGGAAGGAAACGTTCTGGGGTTGCTTACAGAAACCGCCTCTCCATTAACTCTTATTAACATTCTTGGCAGGACTAGGCTTCCTGTCTCTGGAACTTCTCTGGAGGTCTTCTTTCCTCCTTTGCTGGTATCCAGCTTGTGTGGAGTGACCATTCAAACTCATAAGGGCACTGAAAAAAGTGACTTGTGACCATTTTCACACTTATGACTGTTGCAGCATCCCCACAGTCACGAGAGGCCAGGCGAGGAGATGCGTGCCTCGATGTGAGTGATGTTGAGTTGGCCATGCCCAGCCAATAACATGAACACCAAGCCACGCCCACCACCTAAGCTATACCCAGAGAACCGGTTGTTAAAAAATTTGAATCCCACCCTGGTCGTAGCATCACAGCAACTTTGAATCATAGAACCTGAGAATCACAGAATGATAGAATCATAGAACCACGGTTGCTGGGAGGGACTCTGGCGGTTTTCTCCTCCAACCTGCTGCTCAAGCGGGGCTCCTGATATCATCCTGGTCACATTCCCAAAGGTGCTTTTTCCAAAAGGCAACTGGACTTTCTTGGGTTTTTTTCCCTTTGAAAACATTTCACTTCTCATTTATTTATTTATTTGATTTGTCAATTGCTTACAAGATACAGGTATAAGAATAAACATAGTTTTGAATACATGGGATAGATACTTATAAGAAAAATTAAAAAAAAACAATAGGACAGGGATGGTAGGCACGATTGGTGCACTTATGCACGCCCCCTACAGACCTCTTAGGAAAGGGGTGAGGTCAATAGTAGACAGTCTAAGGTTAAAGTTTTTGGGGTTTGGGGAGGAAACCACAGAGTCAGGTAGAGTATTCCAGACATTGACCGCTCTGTTGATGAAGTCATATTTCCTGCAATCAAGTTTGGTGCGGTTGACCTTGAGTTTGTATCTATTGTGTGCTCTTGTATTGTTATGGTTGAAGCTGAAGTGTTCATTTGCAGGTAGGACATTGCAGTGTATGATTTTATATACTATACTTAGAATCGGACCGAAGGCGGAGTAGTTCTAGGTTTTCTAGGTCTAGAATTTCAAGTCTGGTGGCATAAGGTATTCTGCAATGAGTAGAGGAGCGGAGAACTCTTCTTGTGCAATATTTCTGGACTTTCTCAATTGTGTTAATATCAGATACATAATGCGGGTTCCAGACTGATAAGCTGTATTCAAGTATAGGTCTAGCAAATGTTTTGTATGTTCTAGTTAGTAGTGTGAACCAGAAGAAGAAGCTACGTAGGATTAGATTAACAACTCTTAATGCCTTTTTGGCTATATAGTTACGGTGGGCTCTAGCACTTAGGTCATTAGAGATGAGTATTCCAAGGTCCTTGACAGAGTTTGGATCCTCAACAAGGTCTTGACTATTCAGCTTGTATTTATTTTATTTTATTTTATTGACCATTTGTTGTCTGTTTGACAGGAATCCTTCTATCCAGTTATGCAGGTGTCCAGAGATACCATAAGATTCTCATCCTAAACTGTGACTTACATCAAAATTTTCATTTTCCGAAGCAAATTTGAGAAGTTGCCAGGTGATCTGAAGGGCCCTCTCTCTCTCGTGAGTTTTCTGGGATTCTATATAGATGTTTGTGACCTGCCAGGAAAAACAAAGAAGGAGGAAAGGAAGAATTTGTGATTCCCACTTTGAAGAGCCACCAGATTTTTCATGACTGGGGAGAATATCTAAAGAACTAAAAAAAATTGTGACATTTGTCAGTTCTAGAATCAGTTCTAGGTCAGTTCTAGAATCGAAACTAGAGTAGTAATGGAAGATTTCTGGAATACAGCTACTCTTAACAACAAAGGACAGTAAAATCAAGGCAAAACCGGATAGTTGGGGACAACAATCTGTATCCTCATTTAAAGAGATGGCTGCAAAGCACAGGCAAGCGGTATAGAAGTCTAAGTGCTACTGGGATTTAGTGATTGTTCAAGATTAGAACAGCCCATGGCCGGAGTTTTTTTTATTGGGAATCTTACCAGATACATACAGTAAAGATTTGAAATATCTGATTGTAAATGTATTAACAGCGGCTAGGATTGTATTTGCTAAAAACTGGAAAAATGAGAAAATACCATCGCAGGAAGAAATTATTAAGAAAATATTGGAATGTGCTGAGATGAGTAGATTGACGTTTGAAATCAGAGAGCAAGAGGATAAACAATTCTATAAAATCTGGGACCTTTTCTATCAATGGTTGGATGATAAAATACAATAATAGAATATTTAGAATGTTAGATAACAAGGAATATATAAAAAGATATCTTTTCTTTTTTTTCCCTTTCTTTTTTGTTATTTGACATCATATCTATAAAGTGTTTTTAGGATAGATTTGGTATGACTATATGATTTGTTATAGAATAAACTACCTAAATTATAGTTATCTCATAAAGTATGAATGAATAAAATTATAGTCAAATGATTTTCTAATAGTGATACTAGGATATATAAGTTTTGATTGATGATACGAGTTATTATGTAACGTAACTGTAATTGAGACTACGAAATGAATGCACAAAACTGATAGACCAACCGACACACTGCTTGTATATATGTATGGAAGAGAGCTGATGTTTTTATGTTCTGTTTGTTTTGCTTGTTTTTAAAAAAACAATAAAATTGTTTTCCAAAAAAAAAAAAAGATTATAACAGCCCATGGCCAGTTGTCCGGTGGGGAGTTGGCTGTGACAAGTTATTGCATTCAGCCACTGCGATGATACCCTTCCCACCCAAAAGGCCACATTTGCCTATCCCAGGTCCTTGGAAGGACTTGACAGGTGGACAGAAGTGCCAAATCCAGACTAAACATCTGGCTGACCGTATGACCAACCCCAAGAAAGAATAAATCTTTACCCTTAAGATATCCTGCAGGGAATCCAAATTCGGGTCCTCGGAGAGCAACTCGGTGAGCATGACATTGCAGGCTGTCACGGTCTGCTGATCCTACAAGAAGGGGAAAAATATCAGAAGGAAGAAGTGGCGTAAAGCAGGGGTCCCCAACCACCGGGCCATGGACCGGTCCCGGTCCCAGTCCGTGGAACATTTCCTACCGGGCCGCCGGTTTGCTGGGCGCCGCCATCTTGTTTGACAAGAAAGTGCTTCTGGGTGAGCTTTTCCGGTTGCAAAGCGGCATTTGGGTCCTGAAGGAATCCTCGCGCCTTAGTTTCATCAAAGGGGGGGGCGGCTTCGAACGAAACTAAGGCGCGAGGATTCTTTCAGCACCCAAGGCAAGGCGAGCCGAGCGGCCATCCCGAAGCGAAGCCCATCGACAAAGCTACAAAGGAGGAGTTGAAGGTGGCGGGGAGAAGCGGGGGACGGCTGGCTGGCCGGTCGCTTGGCTCGCCTTGCCTTGTCATGCGTGCTGATGCCGGTACCGGGCCGCCAATCATTTTGTGATGCCGGTACCGGGCCGTGGCACAAAAAAGGTTGGGGGCCACTGGCGTAAAGGAAGGAATGGCCCCTAAAAGAGGGAGGAAACCAGGGGTGGGGGAACTTGTGGTCCTTTGATGATGTGCACAGTAACCCCCATCATTCCTGAGCCCGCCATGGAATTCTAGGACTTGAAGTCCACAAGTCGACGGTAAAGGGAGTGGCTGACCTTGCAGGGTTGGCTTTTCCTCCAGAGTTGGAAGAAATGCTTTTTCTGCTGAACACCAGGAACAAAAGGACTTCCTTCGTGCTCTCATTCAGAAAAGAATGACTAAGAAGTTGAATGTCTTCCTTAATATTCTGGGATGTTCAAATATAGGCAGTCCTCACCTTATGACCACAATTGAGCCTGAAATGCCTGTCGCCGAGTGAGACATTAGTGAAGTGAACTTTGCCCCCGTTTTATAACCTTCCTTGCCACAGTGGCGAAGTGAATCACTGCAGTTGTTAAGTGGGTCGCGTGGTTGTTAAGTGAATCTGGCTTCCCCATTGACCGGTGCGACCATTGCGAAGGACCATTCAAGATGCTTAGCAACTGGTCATTGTGAATGACCAGTTGCTAAGCCTCTGAATTTTGAGGGTTATCTGAGACTACCTAGGAATCATAGCTAGCGCATGCAGAACATGGTTATTCTGCACCAGCCTGGGCCTCCTTTTGCTTGGGGACAAAGGAGGGAGATGGGTAGTTGGTCTTGAGAAGACACTCCAGCCAGAACATAAAAGAGAAGTGGAGGAAGAGAGAAAAGAGGGTGAGGAAAACCATATGGAGATGTTTAGGACTTAAAAATAGGGAGTCCTACCCACAATAACGTGCAATGAGAAGCGGAAGCACCCTTGCAAGGCCAAAGATGAAGGGACAGGCCAAGGTGCCCTTTGGCTCAATGGATGGATCTAAGAAAGAGCTTTTGAGGAGATCTTGAATCATGGTTACCACCTCCGAGTTCCCAGGTGGATCTCATATTTCTCTGCTCCATCTGGCCTGCTCACCTGAGTTTGAGTTGACTGGGCTGGGCTATCCGCTTTCATTGGGGTCATCTTGAGATCAGGTAGCGAAAACACCTTCCGGACACATTTGCCCACCACATTAGACCTCAACTCTGAATTCAATGGGGGCTTCAAACGCCTGGTGAAAGACAAGACCAGAGGAGGGCATTGAGAAGGTCATAGACCCATAGGGCTAAAAGGGACCTTGGAGGCCTTCTACTCCGACCCTTGCTTGATGGTCCTTACCCCATCCCAGTCATATGGCTGGTCCCCTACTTCTGCAGGGAAACCATTCCATCGATTGCTTGTTCTCGGTGTAAGGAAAACTCTCCTGGGTCCCTCTTTGATAAGTTTCCATACATCGCTTCTTCCCCCCCACCCCCCACCCCCATTTTACAAGGCTAATCCTTTCAAGAAAGCAGAACATGGGAAAAAGTTCTGTAGCCTAACAATGGCTTAGGTTTCCATGATGGCTGTGACTCTCCTTGATCCATTTCTAATCTAATGATTGGTATTTAGGGCAGCTTTTTGCAAGCAAAGAAGCTTTTTGTATTTCTGTACAGGTAATCCTTGACTTACAACAGGTCATTTAGTGACTATTCAAGGTTACAATGGCGCTGAAAAAAGTGACTTAGGAACATTTTTCGCACTTACGACCTTTGCAGCATCCCCGTGTTCGCTAGAGGCTGGGCGAGGCGAAGGGCCCCTCGACGTGAGTGATGTTGACTTGGCCACGTCCAACTAGTCACATGAACCACCCAGCCACACCTACTAATGCATGGTCTGGAAATCCCATCCCTGGGTCCAACTCCAAGTTCCAACCTAACTGGTGGGAAGATGAGGGCGGAGCAGATACGTACGTCATGCAGGTGATTGTGATGATCGCTTGATGGAGAATTTCGACAGACAAGGGTCTCCTGGGCTCCTCGTCAATGATTTCCTGAAAGGAGAAGGAAACACAGCTAAGAAAGCTCCTGAGATATGGCCACCATCCAGCTGGCACTACTCAGGGCAGGGTTTCTACTGGTTCGGACGGGTTCTATAGAAGCAGCTGTTTCGATAACTCTGGGGCAGGATTTACCTAACAGAGGTCCCACTTAGCAACAAAAACATTTTGGGCTCCATTGATTGACATTCAATTTGATTCAAAAATAAATACACCTAGGAGCACCTGCCACCCCCCCACCCCCCCATTTCCCCACTTACAATGATGTTTATGACCAGTTCCGGTTTATGGGGTAAGCTGACATCTTGCCTCTTGCTGAGGGCAACAGCTTTGACTATCATGATCACGGACATCATGAAGGCTTTCTTCAGGCCTTCATCCTGGAAAACCCAAGTGGGAAGAGGGTGGGGTCAGAAGAAACCAGAAGGAAGAGGAAGTATTTATTTATTTACACCTTTATGTAGCTGACCGCCTTCGGTTGAACTCCGGGGGCTCCCGATCCAAATATCACCGGTCATTCTGGCTTCTAGTCCTGCCTTAGGAATGAAAGCCAGCTGGGTGAGACTTTGGGCCAATCACCAGGAGACGGTGAGTTCTAGTCCTGCCTTAGGCATGAGAGGCAGCTGGGTGAGTTTGGGCCAGTTCTTCTCTCTCTCAATCCAACACAAATCACAAGGTGGTTGTTGTGTGGAAAGGAAGAAAGAATATAATGCACGTATGCCGCCTCGAGTATAATAAATGCGGCATGACCATAGATAAATAAACACCTGCATTTTAAAACATACATTGGAATTGGAACAGGGAGCAAATCTGAATGAGAGGCATAAACAGGGGCTCGAGGTTGTCTGCGGAGCCGAGATTCTTCCAAGCAACCTCTGAGAACTGCAGTCAGATTGTAATTGTTCAATAAAAGGGAATATTTGTAGCTCAGGGATGAAGTGTGGAGTCCTTGGAGCTCTCCGAGCTGGGTTGTTTTTTGACACAGGTTCCTTCTACTTTGTCACCAGCAATTGAAATCCAGATAAGCAGGGATTAACACCAGACAAACAGTGCAGTGTCAGAGTAGATTCGTGAACTGGAATAGAGTTTAGTCACAAGGTCAGGCGATGAGAGCTGAGCTGAGGGCTGAAAGAACCTGGGCCTGGTTTATCTCTCTTCTAATAGCGAAAGAAAAACTAACTTGCTTGCTGAACTAAAGTGAAACCGATGTCTGTTTCTGAGCTCCTGAGTTGCTGTTCTGAACCTGTAACATGTCTGCTTCCGTTTGAGTTTGCTAAATGTTGGAGAAATCTACAACTGGTATTGTAAAATGTACTTTATCTGTTTATAAAGAAGTTAAATGAAGCCTCAGCCATCTGTCTTTACTTTTCTGGCTCTGAATTTACCCTGCAATACTCTGAACGTGCAGCAGTAAACAATAGATCAAGGAACTACCCAGGAGAAAAACCACAGTCCTGCCAGCACTGACAGGACAAGCCACTTATATAAAAACGGAGAGCAAACCCCACTCACTTTTGGCACTGATAATGTTACCTAGTTGGGTAAGGAAAATCAGCCAAAAGAAAACCAAGTTAGCAGAGAACACTGAGGATCCCATAGTCCTCTCCCTCCTCCTCCCCCTCCTCCTCTCTGCAAACCTTACTCCCTTCTAGCACTGATGGTGTTTCCTAGTTGGATCATGAAACGTCTGCAAACTCAGAGAGCGCCAAGGACCCCATAGTCCTGCCCCTCCTGCCCCTCCTCCTCCCTCTCCTCCTCTCCCACAACACGCCAGTCATGAAGTGCCTGCAAGAAAGCAACCAAGCTAAGGACTCCAGATTGTAACTGTTCTCATAATTAAAAGGGGAGATAATGAAAGGCGATGCTGGAAAAATCATCATTTTTTTTTTTCATTTTAATGCAGAAGGAAGACCTGTGACGTGACTCCTCTTTTTCTGAGGAAAGGGGAACTCAGCATTAAGAGAAGCATATGGGGTGGACACCAGCTCACCGTGTTCCTACTCGAATACTGGACCAGAATCTCAGACACAATGTGTTCCATTGAAGGAATCATCTCCTCTGGTGGGGCTCCCAGGGCCGCTTGGCCATAGCACAGGATCAAGGCTGTGCGGATCTGTCTCTCTGAGAGGTTCTGTGAATCCTGCCAGTGCAAAGACGAGAGGAGGGTCAAACTATTTCCCAAAGCACCAGAAGACCAGACAGGAAGCAATGGATGGAAACTGTGAGGGAGGTTCTTGGCCATCCAGGTCACGGTTGTCCCAACGGTGCTTTTTCCTTGAAGACGTTTTGCTTCTCATCCAAGAAGCTTCTTCCGGTCTGACTTTGGTCCAAACCGAAGAAGCTTCTTGGCTGAGAAGTGAAATGTCTTCAGGGAAAAACAAAGTCCAGTTGCCTTTGGAAAAAGCATCTTGGGGTCTCCTTGGGATGTTTGTTGGGGCAACTCATAGTCTTCTCTAGCATTATAAAATACTTGACCAGGAGATGGAGAAATTTCCAGCACCACCTGCAATCTCAGTCTTGGGTCTTTGAGATCTATGACCAGTCGGAGGAGGCCGGGCAGTCTGGAGCGCAAGTCCTCCTAAACACGTTGGACTTTCCTTCCCAGAATCCCCCAGCCTTCTCCTGTACCGAGTATCGGCCCCCATCCCTGGTCTCACCTGAAAGGGGTCTTCTAGCAGAGAAGGTCTCCTTGCGTGCATGAAGTGGCCAACATCTCTCAGGACCTCCAGGACTTCAGGGAGGTGGCAAAATGCAGCCATGCCGATGGTTTCAGAGATTCCCTAGGCGAAGCGATGCTTGCGAATTAGGACGTTGTCACGTTTTCTTTATCTTCCTCTTTCTCCTCCCCACCTCCTCCTCCTCTCTGCGAATCCCAGACCCTTCTAGCACTGATGAAACTACCTAGCTGGGTAATGAAATGTCTGCAACAAAACAACCAAGCAGAGAGAGCACCAAGGACCCCACAGTCCTCCTCTCTTTAACCCCCATTCGCCTCTGATGTTACCTACCTGGGTAATGAACTATCTACAAGAAAACAACCAAAGACCCCACCGTTCTCCTCCTTCCCATCCTCCTCTCCTCTCTCCTCCTCCTCCTCCTCCTCCTCCTCCTCCTCCTCCTCCTCCTCCTCCTCCTCCCCCTTCACCTCCACTCTGCAAAACGTGTTCCCTTCTAGCACTGAGGATGTGCCTTGTTGGGTCTCGAAACGTCTCTCAAGAAAACCACCAAGCTCCGAGAGCTCCGAGGACCCCACAAAGATGGAGGGCTCGGCCCCCGCAGGCACTGCACTCCCACTCACCTCCCTGTCTGCTTCGTCTTCACATGAAAAACCTAGGAGCGTCTTCAGCTGTTCTTTGACTAGGTCCTTCTGTCTCGAATTCCTCAGTTTCACCCCGTAGTATTTGTAAAGGGAAATCTGAAGATTGGAAAAAGAGTCCGGGTGTCCAATCGGCCAGGAAAAGGACATACGGGCAAAAGGTCATTGCCGTAGCTCGTGGGCAGCGGTCAAGTTGGCCATGGCAAGTTGTCCTCTTCTGACATTGTGTCTAAGACAACTGCGGCCCTGAAAGTGTAAGACCTCCGCATCTTTACCTTCTCTTTGGACAAGAACTGGGAAGCGCCTTGTTGTTTTGCAGGCTTCTGGCTGATGGGCAGCAGTCCGCTTATTTTGCTCCTGGGCTTGTAGTCTACAGGAATCTGCTTTGACAACAACAAAAACAACAACAAAAAAGAAGTTGTGACCCGGGGAGGAGCAGAGGAAGGAACAGCCTTTGGGGGGATTTCCCAGGGGAGGGTGGGTTTCCCTTCTGCCTCGGGATGCATATTATAATTTATTGGACTTTTCTAGCTGGGGCAGACAGGAAGCACATAGGAAGGACCATCCAGATTGGATCAGCTGGAGCTGGGATAGCTTTGGAGGTGAACGGTTGGAAAACCTCTGCCACATATTGTGAGAACGGTTGTCCAGAGGAAGAGCATGGATTTTCTTCCTCTGCCTGGAATGGCAAGTGAACAACCTGTCTCCAGATGTTGGTGGTTCTTCACCATTTATTATTATGACCTGTCGGCTGCCGGCCCCTCCAGCAGCTGAATCAGAGGAGGAGGAGGAGGAGGAGGAGGGGTGGAAGTCAAGGTCAACTTCAGGGCAACCTGGGAGCTCCGAGGGGGAAGAGGGAATGGAGCTGTTAGAGAGAGAGAGAGAGAGAGAGAGAAGGAGGGAAGGAGGGAGGGAGGGGAGGAGAGAGAGAGAGAGAGAGAGAGACAGAGGTGGAGCCTGGGCTGTCCATCAGCCCTCAGATGGAGGGTCCACAGCCCCCAGATCTGGAGATGGCTGATGAGGAAGAGGAGGAACAGCCAGGTCCAGTGCCTGATGTGTGGATGTGCAGAAGGCAGAGGAGAGGAGAGCAGTGGAAATCTATGGGCCGGTCCTTGGGACGGAAGAGCCACCATTGCTATTGAAGCCCACCCTAACTCGGGGGATCAAAGACAGGGGGTGGAGATGAATGGATGTGGTAGACAACTGTTACGTATATGTAAATAATGTAGGGTTGACAATATATAAACTACAAATATATATGTTTGTATCTTTAAGGAAAAATACTGTAATGTATTATACTGGGTTCTGGTTGGTTAATTATGCTACAAGTTGCCATAAAAGGGAGCTATAGATCATGGTTTAATTCTCTTTCTCTTTTTCACTGATGACCTCTCTTGATGCTAATACTACGGACTGATATTGATTAACCCTGTTTATTTTGATATTCTGTTGATATCGAAGGTTATTTGTTGTATTACGGTTTGATATTTGTCTGCTGTAAAAGACATGGCACCGGTAAGAAGACTTATAACTAGATGTAAGAAGACCTTTTAACTGGATATTTCTGGACTGTTGTATGACATGGACTGTTTATTGGACTATGCTATTTCTTCAAGTAAACATTAATACAACTAGTTCAACTCTGTGTGGCTGTATATTTCTTCATAATTGTTCTCATACACCATTTTCCGTGTACATATCCTTTTTATAAAAAGGGTTACTCTGCACATATCCTAACATTAACTACTCATCTCCTGCATAGACGGGCTTGTTAGCCTGCAGTGAGAGAGAAACGTTTTGCCGGGGCTGCTGGCGCCCCTAATAAAGGAATATTTGAGTAAACTGCAGAGGGTTTGTTGTGTTTGGGGAACTGGGTCAGAATATTAATTTACTGACTGTTTGAAGTTGTGATGAATAGTTTAGAATTGAAAAAATGCTCACACTCAGGGCCCTGGCAGCATCCCCGTGGTCACATGATCAAAGTTCGGATACTGGCCTGTACTTGTATTTATGACGGTCGCAGTGTCCCATGGTCACGTGGTTCTCTTTTGTGACCTTCTGCCAAGCCAAGTCAAGGGAGAAGCCACAACCGTGTGACTAACTTAACATCTCACTTAACCACTGTGACAAGAAAGGACAGAAGATGCGGGCAAAACTCATTTACAAAATGTCCCGCTCAGCAACTTAAAATCTGGGCTCCGTTGAGAGGTTGTAAGTGAAGGACCGACTACAGTTCTCTGAGCTTGGTGGTTTTCTTTCCAAATGTTTCATGACCCAGCTAGGAAAAGTCATCTGTGCTAGAATGGATTGGGGTTGGCAGAGAGGAGGAGGAGGAGGAAGAGGAGGACTGTGGATCCCTTGGTGCTCTCTGAGCTTGGTTCTCTTCTTGCGGGCGTTTCCTGACCCAACTGGGGAACATCATCAGTGCTAGAAGGGAGTGAGGTTTGCTCTCTGTTTATCGACAGTACCTTGCTCCGAAGAAGCAGGAAGCAAACCTCACACTCACCAGCACTGATGATGCAGTTGGGTCATGAAACGTCCACAAGTGAAGAACCAAGGTCAGAGAGCATCTAGGGCCCCGCCTTCTTCTTCCTAGCTTACTCCTGCAGGTGCAGAATCTGCTTTTCGGGTCGTTGAAGGCCACGTTGCACGGTCAGCTGTGTCTCCAGGGTGAAGGCCCGCGGCTTGCATATCTTTGTTCGGTGGTGTCTTCCCATCTCTGTTTTGGATGCCCATGAGGTCGCCGGCCATTGACTTCTAGTTGGTAGGCAGTCTTGGCCACGGTGGGAGGTTCTCCTCTCTGCTCATGGTCATACCAGCAGAGTTGGCCTCCTCTCATCTTCTCTGTAAGTGGTGCCACACCAAAATGTTGTCGAATGGTGTCATTTGTGATGTGGCCAGGAAGGGAGGTGCCCGATATCCAACGGAGCCTTTGCATTTCCATGGCGTGGAGAGAACTTTCAGTCCCAGTTGCTGCTGACCAGCCTTCAGTGCCATACGGTGCAACAGGGGGGAAGGTTGTCTTGTAAAGCTTAGATTTAAGGCACGTTGTCCGTGCCATAACACACCGGGGAGTTTTCCCAAATGCATCCAGGCTGCATTCACCCCTGCTCACACCTCGCCATTGAGGTCACCATGGCCTTGGAGGTGGAGATCCCAGATACCGAAAAATGTCCACCTTCTTTGGGTTTTCTCCATTGATTTGAAGCATTTCAGTGGTGGTGACTGTCTTGAAGTACCCAGTTCTCTTGATGTTGAGGCGGAGTCCAAAATGGTTGAAGAGATTGTTCCATAATCACTCCATGGGGTGTAGGGGGTGTGCATAAGCGCACCAATTGTGCCTCCTGCCCCTGTCCTATTGTTTTTTTATTTTTCTTATAAGTATCTATCTCATGTATTCAAAACTATATTTATTCTTATACCTGTATCTCGTAAGCGATTGACAAATCAAATAAATACTAAATACTAAATGATCATTCCACCAAGGGCCCGCGTAGTTCAGCAAATTCTTGATAACCACATTTGTCTATTTGGGGGATAAATTACCTCCACCAAGGCAGACCTTGCTTCTGCCACCACTCCGCAATGGACCTCCGGGCCCAGCGTGACACAAACCATCCTGCTTACCTGGGAAGGACGGAGATGTTCCAAGATGGTGTCTAATATTTCTCTCTCGTCCATCAAGTCCAAGGCTTCTTCGACGGGTCTGCCTCTTAGCGGCTTCTTGCTCTCCCACAAGTTTCGGAAGCATTCGTCGGAGAGTTCTGAGAAGAAGAGACAGAGTGAGATGGATGAGCAATTTGACGGGACAAGCCTTCTCAAAGCGAAGGGAGAAAAGTGGTGTGTGACCAGGCTGAGCCTGAGGGAGGGGTCAAACATGTCATAAGTCTTGAGTCCCTGGTCCTCATGTTCTTCCGCAACTGCCTTGAGGAGGAACCCTGTACTCCAGTGCAATCAACATATAAAACATCATATAAAATGAGCCATTAAATATTAAGATTAATTTAGAATAATATTTTTTAAAAAATAATAAAATTAAAACATTGTGAAATTTCAAAGCAGTAAACATTCCAGGTCCGTCTTTGAATAGGTTAGAGCTTGATGGGTCACTGAAGGTCTTCTAGTCCAACCCCTGCTTGAGCAGGAGACCCTGTACTTTCCATCTATTTTTCTATCTATCTATGGAACAGGTATTTTTTTATTGCTTTGAAATTCCACAATATTATATTCTTATAATTTATAGACCCACTTTGAAAAGGGGCCAAGAGAGAGGGGTCTTTCCTCAGCTCTGATGGCAAGAGAAAAGACTCTCTTCTGAACCCCACCACTCACAATTCTTTGACTGATGGGTCTGCACCATAACTTCCCTGCCTGATGAAGGACAGCTGCAGGATTTGGGTTTGGCTAGTCTGGAGAAAAGGAGGACTGTGGACACTCGATAGCAGTCTTCCAGTACTTCAGGGGCTGCCCCAAAGAGGAGGGGTCAACTTATTTCCCAAAGCACCAGAGGGCAGGAAGAGAAACAACCCATGGAGACTCATCAAGGAGAGAAGCAACCTTGAATGAAGGAGAAACTTCCTAACAGTGACGACAACCAACCAGTGGAACGGCTTGTCTTCACAAGTCATGGGTTCTCCATCACTGGAGGCTTGTGAGAAGAGACTGAACAGTCACTGGGCTGATATGGTACACGATCTCCCGCTTAAGCAGGAGGCTGGACTAGAAGACCTCCAAGGTCCGGGCTGATGTGATAGGACAAGGCTGTTTCCATAGGTAGCCCACCCCTGTAGCATGTATACCTGGATAAAAAGGCAGGACGGTGTCTGGAGAACATTTTGTCTCCTGGGCTACGTTGCTCGTCTGAGCCCTTTCCCTCTCAGGCGCCCTTGGCAAGGGAGTGGGCTCTTTCAGCGCTTGCTTGATCTCCACCTGAGGAGCCTTTGGAGGGGTCTTGGAAGTTGTTCTCTGTGCCAAATCAGGAGGCACCAGCGCCGGAGGCTGAACCTTCTTGGTGACCTCCATCGGAGCTGGGGGAATCACAAGAGAAGGCAGGACCTGCGAGGTTTGCTGAGCGGCTGAGGAACTGGAAGGGTGGGATCCGGAGAAGTGGGCTTCCTGGCTGTCCGACCTTTGTGGGTCGTTATTATTGTTCTGTGGATTGGACTGTCCATTGCTGTCCTTCTTCTTTAGGAATGGCAGCTTGTTCAGCATAGGACTCATCCTGCCATGAAGAGCGAGTGACCTCTAGAACTGGAAGGAGATCCTATCAATAAAGGAGAATGCTTGTAACTCCAGGTTGAAATGAGGGGTGCTTCCTACTCTGTCTGTCTCTCTATATCTATCTATCTATCTATCTATCTATCTATCTATCTATCTATCTATCTATCTATCTATCTATCTATCTCTATATCTCTATCTGTATATCTATCTGTATATCTATCTATATCATATTCTATCTTCTGTCTATCTCTTATCTATTTATCACATGTTCTTTCTGGGTCAACTCAGAAAGCTCAGACTGCCCAAGGAGCTGGAATTATTGAGTCTGTCATCTGCACCTCTATAACTGTCTGGTTTAGCACAGCAACCAAACTAAAAGTCCACTGAAGAGAGAGGACGACAAAGAAGTAACAAGCAACAGAGAGAAAGCAGACAGAGAGAAAGCAGAGCTGCTTAACTCGTTCTTTCCATCGGCCTTCAGGCAAAAAGAAACTATAGCCCAAACTACCAAAAACATAACTGTAAAAGACAGACTAGAAATAAAAGTTAAAATGAGTAAAAAAAAAAAAATGAACACCTGTCTGATGTTGAGAAATATAAATCATCAGGACCTGACGGATTACGTCCCAGAGTTTTAAGTAGCTGGCAGATGTTATCTTAAAACCACTGTTCCATATTAGCAGGCTTGAAACCCTGCGTTCCTATTGGTCTAGAAAAGCCGGATCGTGATTGGATGGCTTGAACGTTCCTGATTGGCTCATACAAGGTTTGCTGCGATTGGCTGAAACCAAGAGCGGCAAACTCAAAGAGTTGTCATTGGCTGCCTAGCCGCGGCCAGCTCTATAAGAAGAGCTGCCGTGCGCTAGGGTTTCCCAGTCTCAGAATCTATCTATTAAATAAAGAGCCGTTGTTCACTACTCAAGCCTCGTCTATTCATGGGACCCACCGACCATACTTAACACTGGCGACGAGGGTGGGATACTGAGGGATACTCCTATTGTTTCTTTTTTATTTTTCTTACGTATCCATGTACTCATAACTATGTTTTTACTTATACCAATTATTTTGTAAGCAATTGACAAATAAATAAATAAATAAATAAATAAATAAATAAATAAATAAATAAAATAAAATAAAATAAAATAAAATAAAATAAAATAAAATAAAATAAAATAAAATAAAATAAAATCTACTCTTTGCTCATTGGATTTCCATACTCATAAAAAAGATCCTCCTCTCCTCTCTTTCACTCCACTCTCCTCTGCTCTCCTCTACTCCACTGCACTCTGTTCTCCTCTGCTCCACCCCGCTCTACTCAAGAAACGTAACTCTACACAACTCTCCTCTCCTCAGTTTTGCCTTTATATCTCTGCCCCGGGGGCCATGACATCACAGCATCGTTTATGTTAGGGGTCTTCAAACTTGACAGCTTTAAGACTAATGGATTTCAACTCCAAGAATTCCGTCTCCAGTCATGTTAGCTCAGGAATTCTGGGAGTTGAAGTCCACAAGTCTTAAGCTTGCCAAGTTTGAAGACCCTTGGTTTATGTTCTCATGGGGGATAGCTGATGTCACGACCCAAGGGGTCTCTTACTTCCCAAGATAATGGAGATGGGATATGGAGGGTCCCCTCGATACACCCCTTGATAACCTTCATGATATCATGGGGATCAAAGCCAGGGGTCTCCTATTGAGCTTGTCTTGTTTTTAATTTATCATCACATCATGTCATATAATAAATTATATTATATTAAATTTAAAATAGTTAGTCCCTTGGAATAATTTAAACAATACAAAAGACAAACAGAGGCAGATGCAAGCCTTTGATATTGACTCATCAGTACCTACGTTAATTTAATTAATTAATTAAACTTATGGCGTATGCAGGAAAGCAACCAATGGCAAGCCTTCCACCTATGGGAGGTATAGATTTTTTATTTTATTTTATTTGGCTTGTCAATTGCTTACAAGATAATAGGTATAGGTAAAAACATAGTTATGAATCCATGGATACATATAAAAAAATAAAAGAAGCAATAGGACAGGGACATTAGGCACGTTGGCGCGCTTATGCACGCCCCCCTACAGACCTCTTAGGAAAGGGGTGAGGTCAATAGTAGGCAGTCTAAGGTTAAAGTTTAAAGAAATGACATAAAGCCATTTCTGCAACCACAAGGGGGGCTTCAAAAGGTTAATGCCAACTGCCTCAGCCAACTGCAGGAAACGAGGGTTCCAAGGGCATCGTAGAACTTTAAATGCAGAATTTTGATCCACCTGGTGACCAGTAGATAGTAACTGTCTTGCTGAAGAAGGCATTTTATGGCCACGATTTGCTGGTGACTCCACGCTTAAACATCTTAATTTTGGGGGGCTGTACCTGCTGACAGACAAAGACTTACAATTAAATCAGTGAAGACTTGGACTGAGCAGGAAAAGCTAAAATTACAGGCTTGCCTTGGACTGCACTGATTGGAATGTTTTTGAAGATACCTCTGCAGACTTGGATGAACTCACGGATACTGTAACATCATATGTCACTTTTTGTAAAGACCCAGGTGTGCCGAAAAGAAACCTGAGAGTATACAGTGACAACAAACCTTGGTTCACAGCTCAACTTAAGCAGCTACGTCGTACCAAAGAGGAAGCCTACAGAAAAGATGATAGAAGGCTGTACAATCAAGCCAGAAACGTATTAATGACGGAGATCAGAGCAGGAAAAAGAAGCTGCTCTGAAAAGCCAAGGAATCCGTTCTCAACAAATGAACCAGCAAACATATGGAAAACGCTTAAAAATATCACCGGTTACAGCTAAGCCTCCTTCCCATGCTGAAGGGAATCCACAACTGGCAGATGACCTTTTACTGTAGGTATGAGAGAAAACGACCACCACCCATCTTCACAATCCCCATCTCAGACACACCAACTTCAGCCAAGCCTCCTACAACCTACCCCATCCCATTGGGCCCACCACCTCTGGGGATTACCGAGAACGAGGTGCAAGGTCTATTTCACAGACAACAGCCAGGAGAAGCACCAGGCCCAGACAAAATCTCGTGCCCCCATCTTCACCCGCATCGTTAATAAATCACTAGAGATGTGCTATCAAGACCAATCTAGATTTCGTCTCGATACGGAGAATGATTGGGGATTTTTCTTTCTAGATAGGGTGCCTGGTCTTCTAGATTTTCTAGCCTGGCACATGCTTTGGGGGAGCTGAAGAGAGAGGCAACCTTCATTCTCCTTCGCTCATCTGGAACCTCTAGCGGGGCTCAAGGATCATCTGAAAAGCCTCCACACTGTTTTATATCCCCACCACACCGCTGTGGCTGAACTACTTCTAAGCATTTTTGATCCAGCTAGACTTCTGCAGGTGGTCCCCAGGCCGCCTGGATGGGAGCAAAAGAGAAAGGATCGGTTTGCCATGTTTGGGCTGACTTACATGGGAAAAGTACTTCTGCGGGTGGGGGATCAGGCTGACTGCCTTATAGCCATAGATAATGGACATCCAGCTGCCCGAACAGGATCTGAAGTGTCCTCAGTGCTTCCTTGGCTACATTCCTATGTTGTTGGCTGGTGCAGTGGATCGTAGGTAACAAAACTGGTCGCAAAACCTTGGTCTGGATGAAGCAGGGAGAGAAAGGAGCCGTTAAACGGGGTCCCCGCGGTTCTCCGAGTCTAGCAGAGGCCATGACAGAGAAGCCCACAGAACATGGAATCCCAGGGTTGAAAGGGAACCGGGAGATCTTCCAGTCCAACCTGCCGCTCAAGAAGGAGACTCTGCACCCCTGATGGAGCGAACCTACGCCACGCGTGCCAGATGTGCCCACGCAGAGCCCTCTCAGTGGGCATGCGCCCCCTTGACAGCGGCTCTCCTGGTTTCTGGCACACCGGCCAGCTGGTCTTCGTGGGCGCCAGAGGGCCAGGAAACAGCCAAAAAACAGGCTGGTTTTTCAGGCATTCAGGCCATTTTTGAACCTTTTTCTGGTCCATTTCCAGGCTCTTTTCCAGACCGTTTTGGGGCCTTCTTCTGAGCAATTTTCAGGCCTTTTTGGGGACTGTTTTCCAAGCCGTTTTCTGGATCGTTCTGGGGGCTTCTGGGCCATTTTCCGGCCTTTGAGGGGGCTGATTTCCAGATCATTTTCGGGTCTTCTTCTGGGCAATTTTCAGGCCTTTGAGGGGGCTGATTTCCAAGCTGTTTTCTAGACCATTTTTGGGCCTTCTGGCCATTTTCGGGCCTTTGGGGGCTGTTTTCCAAGCCGTTTTCCAGATTATTTTTGGGTTGTCTTCTGGGTAATTTTCAGGCCTCGTTTGGGGCTGTTTTCCAGGCCATTTTCTGGACCATTTTTGGGCCTTCTTCTGGGCCATTTTCAGGCCTTTGGGGGGCTGTTTTCCAGGCCATTTTCTGGACCATTTTGGGCCTTCTTCTGGGCCATTTTCAGGCCTCTGGGGGGGCTGTTTTCCAAGCCATTTTCTGGACCATTTTTGGGCCTTCTTCTGGGCCATTTTCAGGCCTTTGGGGGGCTGTTTTCCAGGCCATTTTCTGGACCATTTTTGGGCCTTCTTCTGGGCCATTTTCAGGCCTTTGGGGGGGGCTGTTTTCCAATCTATTTTCTAGACCATTTTTGGGCCTTCTTCTGGGCTATTTTCAGGCCTTTGGGGGGCTTTTTTCCAAGCCGTTTTCCAGACCATTTTGGAGCCTTCTTCTGGGTAATTCTCAGGCCTCGTTTGGGGCTGTTTTCCAGGCCATTTTCCAGACCATTTTCTGCCTTCATTTTCTGGATGACGCAGGGAGAGAAATGAGCAATTAATTCTGGTAATCACAAAAAAAAGAAGTGCAAGATCTATTCCACAGACAAAAGCCAGGAAAAGCACCAGGGCCAGACAAGATAACGCCTTCTTGCTTAAAAATCTGTGCTGACCAATTGGCCCCCCATCTTCATCCGAATCTTTAATAAATCACTAGAAATGTGCTGTGTTACTTCTTGCTTCAAATGTTCTACTATCATCCCATTGCCGAAGAAACCCTCCATCAAGAGACTGAATAGCTTCAGACCAGTTGCTCTAATGTCTGTAGTTATGAAGACCTTTGAAAGGCTGGTGCTGGCCCACCTGAAAACCATCACAGATCCACCATTAGACACCTTGCAATTTGCCTACCGAGCAAATAGATCGACAGATGATGCCGTTAATATGACTCTGCGTTACATCCTGCAACACCTTGAATCTCCAAAGACCTACGCAAGGGTCCTCTTTGTAACTTCAGCTCGGCATCCAACGCCATCATTCCAGATATTATTCTCACTAAACTAAATCAGCTGGCTGTACCCAACCACACTTGTAAATGGCCCAGTGTTCTAGTCTGTCAAGATCCATCCGGAACTTGAGCCTGAGTGTACAGTTTGCCACTAAGTTCTGGAGGGAGTTTTTAAAGTCCATTGGGTCATCCTATTCTGTCCTTTGATTCAATTTTTTGGATGCGGCACAAATTGATGTCTTGATGGTGTTGGACCCTAGGGTTGAATTTACCAGGGATTGCTACAAGCTAATGAATTAATTTAGAAATTTCTGTGAAAATTCATCGCTTGCCACAAGGTGGAAATATACCCTTGAGTTGGGTGGCGAGGTTTGGCTAGTTTAGCAAAGAAAGAAAGAAAAATCCTCTTTTTTTGGGGTTTAGAATTTCCTGCGAAATTTTCTACTTGCCACCAGATGATGCTATAGGCTGGCAGTTGAATGGTAGCCGATTAGACTGGAAGGAAAGGTCATTAAAGGGATACAGTAATTCAGTAGTTGCATGCACTGTGGTTAAATAATTTCTCTTTGCTTTTAGATTGCTTCTAATTTTGTTAAAGGAAAAATCTTTCTTGACTTCAGCAGTTATAGCGAAAGGCTTTGTTAAATCGCTTGCTAGATTGTCTCCCTTCAAGGGGGGGAATGTTCCCCATTGCTCTGGAGAGAGTCCTTCACTAATGATTTACAACCCCCAATAAACTGGCCGGAGACCTCTTTTAGGACCTCATTGCTTGGATACCAGGTTGTAATGTGACTGGAGAGGCCTCTTTCATTGCTTCCTTCCTGTTGCAAGTTGGATCAGAAAGGGAAGAAGAAGAAGAAGAAGAAGAAGCAAACCCTCTCCAGCTGCTGAGAAATATGTAGTTTCAAATTCTTGTTTTTTTAGACCACAAGAAGAGGTTCCTTTGACTCTTTTCATCTGCATTTGAAAAAGAGTTTGTAGGTAGTAACTGGAGGGAGACAGGGACAGATGGGGAAAGCCTGGACCCTCCCTTTGTTTTGCAAATCAGTTCTTTTTGAGCTAGCAGAGATGTAACCTGAGACAGAGAAACTTCTCTTGCTGAAGACAGGGGAGGAATTTTGGCTTCTCTTAGCTATTCACATTCTCCTTCTTGTTATGCAAACTGAGTCTTTGAGATGGAAGATAAACAGAGATGCCAAGACCCAGAGAGGAGTTGTTTGTCTCTTTCACGATCTAACTAGGAAACATCATCAGTACTACAAGGGAGTAGATGTACGGAGTAGAGAAGAATAAGGGGAGGAAGGGGAGGAGGGAGGCAGGAGGAGGCAGGAAAGAGGAAGTAGGTGGATGATGATGAGGACAATGGGGTCCTTGGTGTTCTCTGAGCTTGGTTGTTTTCTTGCAGAGGTTTCCTTACCCGACTAGGTAACATTATCAGTGCCAAAAGTGAGTGGGGTTTGCTCTCCGTTTTTATATAAGTGGCTTGTCCTGTCAGTGCTGGCAGGACTGTGGTTTTTCTCCTGGGTAGTTCCTTGATCTATTGTTTACTGCTGCACGTTCAGAGTATTGCAGGGTAAATTCAGAGCCAGAAAAGTAAAGACAGATGGCTGAGGCTTCATTTAACTTCTTTATAAACAGATAAAGTACATTTTACAATACCAGTTGTAGATTTCTCCAACATTTAGCAAACTCAAACAGAAGCAGACATGTTACAGGTTCAGAACAGCAACTCAGAAGCTCAGAAACAGACATCGGTTTCACTTTAGTTCAGCAAGCAAGTTAGTTTTTCTTTCGCTATTAGAAGAGAGATAAACCAGGCCCAGGTTCTCTCAGCCCTCAGCTCAGCTCTCATCGTCTGACCTTGTGACTAAACTCTATTCCAGTTCACGAATCTACTCTGACACCGCACTGTTTGTCTGGTGTTAATCCCTGCTTATCTGGATTTCAATTGCTGGTGACAAAGTAGAAGGAACCTGTGTCAAAAAACAACCCAGCTCGGAGAGCTCCAAGGACTCCACACTTCATCCCTGAGCTACAAATATTCCCTTTTATTGAACAATTACAATCTGACTGCAGTTCTCAGAGGTTGCTTGGAAGAATCTCGGCTCCGCAGACAACCTCGAGCCCCTGTTTATGCCTCTCATTCAGATTTGCTCCCTCTTCCAATTCCAATGTATGTTTTAAAATGCAGGTGTTTATTTATCTATGGTCATGCCGCATTTATTATACTCGAGGCGGCATACGTGCATTATATTCTTTCTTCCTTTCCACACAACAACCACCTTGTGATTTGTGTTGGATTGTGAGAGAGAAGAACTGGCCCAAACTCACCCAGCTGCCTCTCATGCCTAAGGCAGGACTAGAACTCACCGTCTCCTGGTGATTGGCCCAAAGTCTCACCCAGCTGGCTTTCATTCCTAAGCCAGGACTAGAAGCCAGAATGACCGGTGATATTTGGATCGGGAGCCCCCGGAGTTCAACCGAAGGCGGTCAGCTACATAAAGGTTTAAATAAATAAATACTTCCTCTTCCTTCTGGTTTCTTCTGACCCCACCCTCTTCCCACTTGGGTTTTCCAGGATGAAGGCCTGAAGAAAGCCTTCATGATGTCCGTGATCATGATAGTCAAAGCTGTTGCCCTCAGCAAGAGGCAAGATGTCAGCTTACCCCATAAACCGGAACTGGTCATAAACATCATTGTAAGTGGGGAAATGGGGGGGTGGGGGGGTGGCAGGTGCTCCTAGGTGTATTTATTTTTGAATCAAATTGAATGTCAATCAATGGAGCCCAAAATGTTTTTGTTGCTAAGTGGGACCTCTGTTCGGTAAATCCTGCCCCAGGGTTATCAAAACAGCTGCTTCTATAGAACCCGTCCGAACCAGTAGAAACCCTGCCCTGAGTAGTGCCAGCTGGATGGTGGCCATATCTCAGGAGCTTTCTTAGCTGTGTTTCCTTCTCCTTTCAGGAAATCATTGACGAGGAGCCCACGAGACCCTTGTCTGTCGAAATTCTCCATCAAGCGATCATCACAAACGTCTGCAAGAAAACCACCAAGCTCAGAGAGCACCAAGGACCCCCTCATGTCAACCCTGAGCTACAAATCTTCTCCTCTATTGGAACTACTAAACCAGCAGGCAGAGGAAGGATGTTCGGAAGTTCAGAATGCCAAACTCTGACAGTGTGTCCTTTTCCTTCCTTCAAAGCTAAAGAAATGGAGATGAGGAGAAAAAACAGGAAGGGGAAGATCGTCGAATGGCTGAGGGAGGACTTCTTCGTCTCGGGCCCAGCAATATTTTATGACAACATCCCCAAAATGGCTAAGGTGTGTTTAGTTCAGCCTTTTGCCTTGCTTCTTGTTGACCTTTCGATCCTCCTCATGACCGGGAGATACTCCAAAAAGTCAACATAACAGTGGGGGCGGCACGCTCCAAAGGCCCGCAGTCACAATTCGATGATGATATTTGGCCCCATTTAACAGAGAGGGTCTGCTCATCTATCATGGCCAGTGCAAATTTGGTTCAGTGCTGTCCACATCACACAGGGCTGGACAAATCAGGTGTTTTTTTGAAAATGTCAGGCAAACTTTGACACTGTGGGGGCCATTTTTTCCCCCAACGGGTGGGAATTATCAGCTCTACTGCAACTCCAGTGGAGACCAATAATGGATCTCGTCCCTCGGACCTCTGTTTTGCCGTAGCTACCGATGATCCTAAGGGAAATGTACGTGTGCCTCCCAAATATTTTGGACCCTTCCACCAAGGAAGACATCATAAAAGCCGTGTGCCACCTGGCTTCGAAAAGGGCAAACCGAGTGGTGGATACCATCCTGGAGGTCTTGGTGGAGTGTGACGGGTAAGAAGAACCTCAAGGAAAGGTGTCTCCTGGTCGCTTGGACTCTACGGAGATTCTCAATCCTTTGGGATCGGGGCAGATACCTGTAGCTCAGGTGGAGGATAAGGGTGGAGGTCGGTTCTCCAAGCTTGTGGGTTGGTTTCTGAACGTTTTGTTATCAGGCTAGGTGACATCTTCAATGGAGATTAGGGAAGGCCAGTGTTGGAGTCCTTCGGCTTGTAAGGGCTTTGTGTAGCCAGCAGGTCTTGTGATGGGAGAGGTCACACCACTTTCTTCAATGCCGTTGTCACTTTGAGTGGTTACTTGGCAAACGGTTGTAAACTGAGAATTACCTGTATATATATTCTTTCATGAAAGCAGTTCATTTGGCCATCAGTTTTCTAATCTGTTCTTCCGTTGGGGGGCAGTTAATATATCTTCTCAAATGGGGAAAGAGGCTGATTTTTTTCCCCCAATCTATTTTTCCACCTCTGCAGAACCGCAAGAGAGCTATGGAGGGCTCTAGTGGCAGATCCATATGCCATTCTGTGGATCATGAAACCTCTCCTCAAAGGGCTCCAGGATGAAGACCCCAGCAGAAGACCGCAAAATGGCCTGGAAAATGGCCTGGAAAATTTGCCTGAAAACAGCCCCCCAAAATGCCTGAAAAAACCGGCCTATGTTTTGGCTGCTTTTTGGGACATTTCCCAGCCCTCTGGCGCCCACCAAGACCAGCTGGCCGGTGTGCCAGAAACCAGGAGAGCCGCTGTCAAGGGAACGCATGCCCACTGAGAGGGCTCTGCGTGGCACATCTGGCACGCGTGACGTAGGTTCGCTCCATCAGGGGTGCAGAGTCTCCTGCTTGAGCAGCAGGTTGGACTGGAAGATCTCCCGGTTCCCTTTCAACTCTGGGATTCCATGTTCTGTGGGCTTCTCTGTCATGACCTCTGCTAGACGCGGAGAACTGCGGGGACCCCGTTTAATGGCTCCTTTCTCTCCCTGCTTCATCCAGACTCTTAGGAATCTGTCCACCAATCAGTTGGGTTGGCAATATATAAACCAACAATGTATGTTTGTAGCTTTAAGACAAAATCACTGTATTGATTTATACTATGTTCAGATTGGTTGATTATATTGCAAATTACCATAAGAGGGAGCTAGAGATCATAGCTTGCTCTCTCTGCCATTCTGTCTCTCTGACATTCTGTTGCTATCTAAAATTCTCTGTTGTATTTATGCTGCGCTTATACTTTGATATGTTTGTTTACTGTAAATGACAAAGGCAACCGGTAAGAAGACTTTGTAATTGGATATTCTTTGGACTGTTAAACGTATATGACCTGGAGCGTTTATTGGACTGTGCTATTTCTTAAAGTAAACTTAGTGTATCTCAATTTAGTGTATCTGTGTGTGGCTGGATAATTATTCATAACTATTCTTATAAACATTTCCAAGTGTAAATCCCGATTACTCAAGGGTTATTCTGTACTTATCATAACACAGACTAAGGTTTTGCGGCCCATGTTGGGACCTGTCGTGAACTGCGCCATGCAACACCATAGCAGCCTAGCCAAGGAAGCGCTGAGGACACTAAAGATCCTGTTTGGGCAGTTGGATGTCAGGATATACGGGTACAAGGCCGCTGTTCTCATCCCCCACTTCCTGCAGTATTTTTTGGATGTAAGTCAGCCAAAACACAGCCAACTGATCCTCTCTCTTTCGCTCTTGGTGTTGATAGCACATCTCTAGTGATTTATTAAAGACGCGGGCGGAGATGGGGGCACAAGGTTTTTAAGCCAGAAGGCGTTATCTTGTCTGGGCCTGGTGCTTTTCCTGGCTGTTGTCTGTGAAATAGACCTTGCACCTCGTTCTCTGTAATCCCCAGAGGTGGTGGGCCCAATGGGATGGGGTAGGTTGTAGGAGGCTTGGCTGTAGTTGGTGTGTCTGAGATGGGGATTGTGAAGATGGGTGGCAGTTGTTTTCTCTCATACCTACAGTAAAAGGTCACCTGCCAGTTGTGGATTTCCTTCAGTATGGGAAGGAGGTTTGGCTGTAACCGGTGATATTTTTAAGCGTTTTCCATAGGTTTGCTGGTTCATTTGTTGAGAACGGATTCCTTGGCTTTTCAGAGCAGCTTCTTTTTCCTGCTCTGATCTCCGTCATTAATACGTTTCTGGCCTGGTTGTATCGCATTCGGTCACCTTTTCTGTAGGCTTCCTCTTTGGTACGACGTAGCTGCTTGAGCTGAGCTGTGAACCAAGGTTTGTTGTCACTGTATATTCTCAGGTTTCTTTTCGGCACACCTGGGTCTTTACAAAAAGTGACATATGATGTTACAGTATCCGTGAGTTCATCCAAGTCTGCAGAGGTATCTTCAAAAACATTCCAATCAGTGCAGTCCAAGGCAAGCCTGTAATTTTAGCTTTTCCTGCTCAGTCCAAGTCTTCAATGATTTAATTGTAAGTCTTTGTCTGTCAGCAGGTACAGCCCCCCAAAATTAAGACGTTTAAGCGTGGAGTCACCAGCAAATCGTGGCCATAAAATGCCTTCTTCAGCAAGACAGTTACTATCTACTGGTCACCAGGTGGATCAAAATTCTGCATTTGAAGTTCTACGATGCCCTTGGAACTCTCGTTTCCTGCAGTTGGCTGAGGCAGTTGGCATTAACCCTTTGAAGCCCCCCTTGAGGTTGCAGAAACAGTTTTATGTCAATCAATGCCTCCCGTGGGCGTAAGGCTTACCATTGGTTGCTTTCCTGCATATGTTAGAGGTTTAATTAACTTAATTAATGTAGTTGCATTGGCCTCTGTTCATCTTTTGACTGTATTCTTTAAGCTATTCAAAAAGACGATTTTAAATGTATGCATTTGCACGTGTGTATCTGTGTTTCTCAAGTCTGTGATCTTATATCTGTCAGCTTGAATGAATGGATGGATGGATGGGTTTTCCCATTCAACCGAAAAGGATGAACTTCTTTTTTTAAGAGAATTTTTATTTTTTAAGACAAACATACACATACAAAACATAAACACATAAAACCTTCTTCCATTTTATATACATACAGTGTGTCAGTTGGTTACAAATCTTTTGTGCTATCCTTTTGTAGTCATTACTCACAGTTTATATCAATTTTCACATTGTCAAACTAATGTATACTTATATATTTATCAGTTATTAATCATCCATGACTAAACTATTTATTCCATCATTTTATACGAGATATTCCAAATTTTATCTTAAAATTTATGTTATACTTTCAACCAATGGTTATATATGTCTATATTATGTTTTATATCAATCTATTAGATTTCTATCACAGAATTATCTAGTCTATTACATTACCATGTCTTTTTGTCCAACCGTTGATAAAACAAATCCCATATCATATAAAATAGTTTATCTTCTTGTTCTCTAATGTCTAATGTCAATTTACTCATTTCAGCACAGTCCATAATTTTCTTAATAACTTCCTCCTGCATAGGTATTTTATTGTTTTTCCAATTCTTAGCAAATACAATCAAATCTTTCAGCTCTTTGTTGTATATTTCTGGTATAATTCCCAATAAAAAGATCTCTGGTTTAAAGTCTATATGTTGTTTTATCATTTTTTCCAACCATGTGTGGATTTTAGTCCAATATTTCTTTGCGTCCGAACATGTCCACTACATATAGTAATATGAACCAGGTATCTGATGACATTTCCAACATTTATCTAATTTATTCTTCTCGCAAGTCCCGTCAGGGTTGATGCCACCTGTAAAACATCTCATACAAATTTTCTTTATATGCAGTTGACATTGTCATTTTATAATTTGCAATTTTTTCTAAATCAATCCCATATCCAAAATTTTTCCCCCAAGCAATCACCATTTCTTTAACTTGTTCCTCCTCCAATTTAAATTCTAAAGTTTTTCAATTACTTTTTCATCAGTACCCATCAAAATCTTATCTAAATCAGTCAACTTATCATAAATACCTTCTTGTCAGCCTTCAAGATTTTCTCCCTTTGCTTTGCATCTTTCGGCTGTCATAAGTAATGGGGGGAGGAGGGGGGAATGGTTGTGGGAAGTGAGCTGGAGGTGTTACAAACCAGAACTGTATAAGATGGGGGGGACATTCTCGTTTAGGTTTCTATCCTATGCTATGCGCAGCTGCAACTCTTTATCAAAATATGTCAAGGTCAACGGACAGAGGCCTCATCCCCACCTGGAGATGCCCACAGGATGATATACACAACTTTTAATTGGATGAGCCAGTTGAACTATTGGGGCTGGGAACGTTGCCATTACTTTGTATATGTGATTTACGCGCCCATTTTCTCAGATTCAGAATTCTTTTGTTGCTACCACTTGATTTCCAGTAAAAGATAAACTTTTCTCTGATTAAAGGAGTCTAAGTATTTCTTTCTTGGATTTTGAATGGAGCAGCAGCTGACACTTCTGTTTTAACATCTTTGTCAAATCTAGATTGTATTTGCAAATATGAAAACCGATTCATTTTTACACCTTGTTCTTCCAATGCTTGCATAGATTTAAGTTCACCCTTTTCATTCAATATCTCACCATATCTAACTGTTGGTTTCTTTTTATACATTATTGGATAAGAAAAAGCTTCAATGGTAGATATCCATAATGGAATCTTTAAATAGTATTGTTTTTTTATCGTCTCCCAATTCAAAAACAATGCTTCTCGGATGTAATGTCTTCTAAAATACCCCTGTGTTTTACTTCCCTTCTACCAAAGGAAGGCATGCCCTCCCAACAGCAAGTCATGCCCTTCTAAGGTCAATAGTCTACTGTTCCTTACTGTTATCCATTCCTTTACCCACATCAGATTTGTCGCCTGGTAATACAACTCCCAATTGGGCAAAGCAAACCCTTCTCTTATTCTTGCATCTTGTAACAGATTTAGTTTTATTCTTGCTTTTTTGCCCTGCCAGATATATTTCAGCACAATTCTATTTAAGTCTTCAAAAAACTCTTTCCCTAGTCAGATTGGAATTGTCTGGAATAGATATAAAATTCTAGGCAATGCATTCATCTTAATTGTAGATATTCTCCCAATCAATGATAATTGTAAGTTTCCCCATTTTGTCAAATCTGTCGCAATCTGCGGTTTGAGTTTAAGATAATTATCCTCCTTCAATGTGCTACATCTTGGTGTAAATTATACCCCTAAATACTTAACCTTGTTTGTGACCTGTATTTCTAAAACTTCTTCCAACTCTTTCTTTCATCTTGCTAACATATTCTTTGTTAATATCTTTGTTTTATCTTTATTTATTTTCAAACCTGCTACTTTTCCATATTCTTCTACTTTTTTTCTATTAATTTAGGCGCTGTTTCCAATGGGTCTTCTAATATGAATACCAGGTCATCTGCAAAGACTTGCAGTCTTATGCAGGAAAGCTTGATGATTTTGCAAAAATAACCAGGAGGTGGTGAGTATTTGCAGAATCTTATACAGGAAAGCAGCTTCATGATTTTGGACCAATAATCATGACATGGTGAGTTTTTGTAGGACCTTATACAAGAAAGATAGCTTCATGCAAAAATAACCAGGAGGTGGTGAATGTTTTTAATATCTTATGCAGGAACCCCTTCCCTTAGTCCAGTGTGGATTTCATCAATACAAAGAAGCAACCTTTTAATCCCCCCACCCTTTTTTGTGTTTCTGGGAATGTAGTTGAGAAAAGTTTTCCGGGAAGTTTCTTTCGGAGCTGGATTTTTTATGGCCCCTTTTCCTCTTGTTATCTCTCCAAGAGGTGACAAGTTTCCAGGCATCTGGGCTCCAATCCCCAGTTGTATATCATGTGCAAATTATACAGATTCAATACAAAACTTAAGATATTCAGGTTCACATCAAAAAAGGATTACTTCTACCAAAAACCACCACCCCTTCTTCTTCCTTTGGAGAATGCAAGATACATGGATTTGACACATGGACAGGTTGATAAAGTCACAGATTTTACTCATTAGAGATAAAGATGGAGACTTTAAGTAAAATTATAGGAATGCATGTGTCATTATTGCATTAATTCAACATTTGTTTGAACTACAGAGGCACTTGTGATTGTTCAGTTGTAGACATCTGCTTTATCCATAATCTTCAAAAGTAGCTACAAAAGTGACAATATTTACAGCCTGTTTTTTAAAATATGTTTTATTAAATTTTTACAGAAACAAATGCATTCTTGTTCTATTGGTTTTTTATATTAGGCCAGAAGATCTTGGACATCGGTAGCATCCGGTTTTCTCTAGCTAATTCAGGGTGTACACTTCTGTTCCTTTGACTGGAAATAGTAGTAACTAAGACGTGACGTAAGTACAGGTCAGGCACCGTACCTTTGGTTGTTGTTTTCTGTCCTCCATTCCCTACTAGGACTGCTAGTAAAATTATCGTTCTTTATTATGTAGATGGAGGTAAAAGGACACTATCATTACTGCATTATGAACATAAGAATTCTCCAAAAGGAACGGAAGAAGGGAGAAGAACAAGAAAACTTTAATTTGTATGAAACCATATCAAAAACTTAATCTTCCTGAATTGGCAAGATCAACAAACAGTAAACGTTACCAAACATCTGTAATCAGTCACTAAGCTGAATAAAGGACAAAATACTACAGTTTACTTCTTATCTCAGAAATACGTTTAGAGTTGGGAAATAGGAATAATCTCAGGAATAGGAAGTAAAAGGAGGATGTATTGTAGATAGCATCTGGACGTGGTAGCTTAATGCATTTTTTGTTCCTTGTTTTTTTGCTTCAGTGTGGTTCTGGCGATGTGAGCCACGGTCTTCTGGATATTGGGTGAGCAGCACTGTCTTGCAAGTTTGCTCATGGCTTGCATTGGGAGTTTCTCTGAAGCTATTGAAGTTGACTTGTGGTGACAGAGACTCAACTAATTGGAAGAAAAGGAGAAGAAGGATTGAAGATTGTAACAGTTCCTGCTACTGAGGGTTGCATGATGTATCCATGAACGACCAAGTCCCTCGATTTGGCACTCCTTACCCTTGCAATCTGTTAGGACAAGGGTTTACAAACTTGGCAAGTTTAAGACTTGTGGACTTCAACTCCCAGAATTCCTGAGCTTTAAACTTGGGGTATCGAATGGTTGTAATCCTAACAGCTAATTGTTAAATTTCTAGTGTACTCTAGCATTAGAGTTCATAGTTTTAAACCCTTTAGATAACTGAAGCACCATAAAGGTACAATTTAAACTTATCAATCCAATGGACAACATTTCCTAAAACCAGACTGCGTAAAAGAAAAATTTAAAAAAATGCAGTATATAATACCAAGTGGTATGGTACGCATACTAAAAAGGCGTCAAATTGTGCTTATTCTGCTTTGATTTGCCAGCATCTTGGCTTCAATCAATTTCAAAGTAACTGGTATATACAAGAACATAAAGAGCAGGCCTTCAGAGAAAAAGAAAGCATGGCTGCTAAATTCCTGGGAGCATTCATTCAGAGAAATGTATTTATTTATTTATAATTTTATTTGCTGCCTACCTTCCCATGAGGCTATCTAGGCACATCACAACAAAAAGAAAGGAATGAAAAGAGAGTGGCCAGAACAGAAATAAGACAAAAGAACAATAAAATAATGAAAAAGAGCCCAGCAAGAAATAAGCTACATGATTACCAAAAAGGATATGAGTGTATTGATTCCCTAAATAGTGTACTATGAAGTACTTAGAACAAGGAATTCTTTTTATTTGGGTCTTTCAAGTCTGTCCAAATACATCACCTTTGTTTTTTTCATAATTAAGTTGTAAACTGTGTTACAAAAAGATATCAGTGTCCCATGGCTCTTCTAAGATATAGATCTTAGCATAGTATAACAGCAAAACATCTGTATAAATGGGTGGGATTCTCCTGGTTCAGGCCGGTTCTATGGAACCAGTGTTGTGATTCTGCGCAGTCTGGAGAACTGGCAAATTGTGCCCTTGCTGCCCCCCCCCGCCTGTCTCTCCCCTCCCAATCACTCCTTAAGGTATTTCTTTTTCCCCCCCTCCCGACGATCAGCTGTTCTGATCATCAGCTGTGCCAGGACCCCCCTCACCGTCTTACTGCTTCGCCCAGGAGGCTTCCCTGAGGCCCAGGAGGCAAAATGGGGCATGCAGAGGTGGGGGGGGGAGAAAATGGGGGGAGGGTTCTTTGCCTCCTGGGCCTCAGGAAAGAGGAGGAGGAGGAGGAGGAGGAGGAGGAGGAGGAGGAGGAAGAGAGAAGAAAAAAAGAAGAAGAAGAAGAAGAAGAAGAAGAAGAAGAAGAAGAAGAAGAAGAAGAAGAAGAAGAAGAAGAAGAAGAAGAAGAAGAAGAAGAAGAAGAAGAAGAAGAAGAAGAAGAAGAGAGCAGCAACAACAAGAACAACAACAACAACAACTGTGGTGTCCTCTGAACTTGGATGTTTGGTTGCAGATGTTTCATGACTCAACTAGGGAACATCATCAATGCTATTAGGGAATGGGGTATGAGGAGGAGGAAGAAAAAGAGGAAGAGGGGGAGAAAGAGGAAGAGGAAGAAGGAGAAGGAGAAGGAGAAGGAGAAGGAGAAGAAGAAGAAGAAGAAGAAGAAGAAGAAGAAGAAGAAGAAGAAGAAGAAGAAGAAGAAGAAGAAGAAGAAGAAGAAGAAGAAGAAGAAGAAGAATGAGGAGTTCTAGCCCAGCAACAGTCAGGGCAGCCAGGTGGGCGCCTGGGCCAAACCCCAGGAGGACCAGGTGGGTCCCACATCAGCCACAGGCATGTAGAGGGTGAGTCCTGCGGGACAGGTGGCAGCTGGCTGACGGACTTTGGGCTCCAACAACCAGCACACGGTGGCTTCTGTCCCTGCAACAGGTGTGGTAAGTTTGACTCAGAGTTGGGAAGAAGAAGAAGGAGAAGGAGGAGGAGGAGGAGGAGGAGGAGAAGAAGAAGAAGAAGAAGAAGAAGAAGAAGAAGAAGAAGAAGAAGAAGAAGAAGAAGAAGAAGAAGAAGAAGAAGAAGAAGAAGAAGAAGAAGAAGAAGAAGAAGAAGAAGAAGAAGCCATGCCCACCAAGTCACATGTCCATGCCCATCTAGCCATGTCCACAGAACCGGTTATTTAAAAAACTGAATCCCACCCCTGTATATAAAGCAGTATAGATATACAGTAGATCTACTGGCCATTTTGCCGGGGAGGGGGGAGATACTCTTCCTTGCTCAGGAGCCAAAGTACACCTTTGTTTGACTCCCTTACTCTGGCTTTATATTTGAGAATGCCCGGTATAGTGCATCTCAGCATCAAAGTGATATCCCCCTGGAGCATTTGTAATATTGTCACTTGCAGGTGCTTTGAGTTTGTTCCAAAGCGTTTCTCTAAAGATGCAGTCAAAGGCCTCCTTGAAACCTAGAAACAGCATTGACGCTAAAAAAATATTGGACTAGAATACACACGTGGTTGGAAGAAATGATAAAACAACACATAGAATTAAAACCAGAGACATTTTTATTGGGAATTTTGCCTGAAGGTTACAATAAAGAGATATTGTGCTTGATTATCAATGTATTGACAACAGCTAGAATTGTATTTGCACAAAATTGGGAAAATGAGAAAATTCCAATGGAAGAGGAAATAATTAAGAAAATAACGGAATGTGCAGAAATGAGTAGATTGACAATGGCAATTAGAGAACAGGAAGAAAAAGATTATTATAAAATTTGGAATCTATTTTATGAATGGCTAGATAGAAGAGTAAGAAATTGAAATATGTAATAATAGCATAATATAATTGATTGAATTAGTGTGAGTTAAAAATGAATACAATTTAAATAAAGATGAAATATATACTTGAAAGACAATAATTATAATGTTAATTGATAAATGCAATATAAAATATTGATTAGAATGGCTATAAATATAAACAAGTAAGAAATGTATGATAACATGATTACGAGCACAAGAGATGGGTACCCAACTGACACACTGTAGAATTGAAAAAGGTGGTTTCGTTTGTTTATCTTTGTTACAAAATAAAAAAAAAACTTTTTTAAAAAATCTAGAAACAGGGCGAGGAAAGGCTTTGTTTAAGCGGCTGAGTATATTTCACAGTCGAGACTGAGAATATCAGTTCTGAATCAAGCGTGGAACGATCTGCCTGTTCAGACTACTTTCTCAAACTAATTTTGTAATTCTGTTTCAGAGTTGTCTCTGTCACTGACTGGTCTACAATGGGCTAAGATACCAGGCTGCTGTCTGGAACAGCAGCGGAAGGTGATAATCCACTCCGCATATAAATTAGGACACTGAGTTGTCAGAGCTCTTGATGTAAAATCTGAGATGAATAGAGAGAAACGTTTTTTTGAGGGTGTGGGGGTTTGGGCGTAAATTTTAAACCCAAAATTTAAAAGAGAGGGGGAAAAAAGGAGCCAAATACAGGTGCTTTCATGAGATTTAAGGAAATACCAGATGAAAAAAGCATGCAGTAGCTCACACTTCCATGCTTGTGGTTATTAATGTGTGCAATTTCTTTTAAGGAAGCAATTTATTTCCTTTGCTTATTTTGCAACTGAGAAATAGAGTATTTATACAAACGCTGACCGTAAGCTAAAGCAGATATAAGACTCATCCAAGCCAGATACGGAAAGTCTGTTTTCAGAGCAAGACAGAATTATTTAAGGTAAGATTGTATATATACACAATATCTCAAAAAAAGAACATCAGGGTTACCCCTCCCAGTTCTTCCCCTGAGGTGTCCTCCAAAGTATCAGCACCCCATAATTGGGATCCTATTCCATAGATATGATAGATGAATCATACTTTAGTTAATTAATTGGCTACAAATTTGCATACAATGTTGCTTACAAATTGAATACAAGTGGCTCTGAAGCAAGGTATATACAATATGCTTAATAGCAATCTATTCTTCTCTAGAAAAGAAGAATGAGGTGTCTGTTTAAGATAGTCTTAACAATTTTCAGCTTTTTAAAATACTTGTTAAAGTTTTTAATAATAGGAATAGCAGTTAAGACTTAGAATACTGCTTCAAAGTGCTTTACAGCCGTTTACAAGTTAGCATATTGCTCCCTGAAATCCTGATCCTCATTTCATCCATCTCGGAAGGAAAGTATTATATAACTTCCTACCCAAATTTTAAAATATGGATTCATATTGGAAAACATGCATGATAAGTTAAAATTATAATATTTGCCAACGATATTACCAAAGTATAATGATATGTCAGCCTATAGACTCTCAATATTGTTAATTTCTGTACATTGTATAGTGAAGTGAAATGTGAATGTGAAATGTGAAAATTACAATTTGAAACTGAAAGCAGATTTAGATGTTTTTTACTGAAGCACTATTTTTGATGGTAGCTAGAAAATAAATCATATTATTTCATTAATGCAACATTGTTTGCAAATTATATCCAATATGCACTAATATTTCTTTTTCTGTTGTTCGCTAATTTTACAAAATAAAGTTATAAATGTTCCGTTTACTATGTACTGTGTGTGCTTTGTGCCCATATGTTAAGAATCTGGGAAAAGCAAGCAGAGCACTTTCCCTTCACGTTTTCTTCACTCTTCCCCTTTTGTGGTTTCTTAGCGAAGCACGATCATATTGTTTGGATAGTTAGCATGAAAGCCCAAATCTGAACCTGGAATTACTGTTCTTTCTACTCTTCTTCTCTCTATCTGCAGGAAATACGGACTTTCTCTTCTTAACATTTTCTATAATTATTGGGTAATTGTTTTCCTACCCTTCTTCATCTAATCACCGTCAGATTGATGATGCACTTGCTTTTTATAGAATTCTTTATAGAACAGGAATTCTTTATGGGCCAAGTATGACTGGACACACAAGGAATTTGCATATGCTCTCAGTGTACATAAAGAGAAGAAAAAATAAAATACATTCATCAACAAACGTATGATACAACACGTAGTGATAGTCATAGAATACTAATAAGCAATCAAACCAAACTAGGAAACAAATAAAACAATATAAATTGTGAAGATACAAGCAACGTGGTTATAGTCATAAGTGGGAAGAGGTAGGTAATAGGGAAGATGAGAAGAATAACAGTAATACAGTCTTACTAAGTAGTTGAACAGTGTTGTGGAAATTAGTTGTTTAGCAGGGTGATGGCATGGGGGAAAAACTCCCCTTGTGTCTAGTTGATCTGGTGTGCAGGGCTCTATAGCGTCGTTTTGAGGGTAGGAGTTGAAACCGTTTACGTCTGGGATGTGAGGGGTCTGTAGATATTTTCACAGCCTTCTTTTTGACTTGTGCAGGATCCAGGTCCCCAACTGAAGGCAGGTTGTTTTTTCTGCAGTCCTAATTACTCTCTGGAGTCTGTGTCTGTCTTGTTGGGCAGCAGAACAAAACCAGACAGTTATAGAGGCGCAGATGACAGACTCCATCATTCCTCTGTAGAAGCGAATCAGCAGGTCTTTGGGCAGTTTGAGCTTTCTGACTTAGTACAGAAAGAACATTATTTGTTGTACTTCTTTTGATGTTTTTGGTGTCCATTTTAAGTCTTTAGATATGATAGAACCTGGAAAATTGAAGGACTCTACTGTTGATACTGTGTTGTCTAGTATTGTAAGAGGCGGTTGTATTCCTTTAGGAGGGTTTCTCCTAAAATCTACCACCGTTTTACAATTTTGAGTGTATTTAGTTCAAGATTGTTCTCGTTGCACCACAAGGCTAGCTGTTCAACTTCCCATCTATATGCAGATTCATCGTTGTCTCAAATTAGACCAGAGACTGTTGTATCATCTGCAAACTTCAGTACTTCAACAGAAGGATCATTTGAGATTGCAGTCATTGGTATAGAGGGAGAAGAGGAGAGGGCCCACAGCCTTGGGGGGTGGGGGGGAGGAGCTGTGCTAATTGTACAGGTATGTGATTTTGCCTACCTTCAACCTGGTGCTTCCTGTCTGTTAGGAAGCTTATGAGCCATTTACAAGTGTGGTTGGGTACAGCCAGCTGATTTAGTTTAGTGAGAAGAATATCTGGAATGATGGTATTGAATGCTGAGCTGAAGTCTACAAAGAGGACCCTTGCGTAGGTCTTTGGAGATTCAAGGTGTTGTAGGATGTAATGCAGAGTCATATTAAAGGCATCATCTGTCGATCTGTTTGCTTGGTAGGCAAATTGAAAGGAGTCTAACAGTGGATCTGTGATGGTTTTCAGGTAGACCAGCACCAGCCTTTCAAAGGTCTTCATAACTACAGAATATTAGAGCAACTGGTCTGAAGTCATTCAGTTCCTTGATGAAGAGTTTCTTCAGATTTAGAATGTATATATTTAGTTATAGAAGCAAAAGGAACCTAAAGTTTTATTTCCTTTAAATATACATATTTGCCTGTATAAACCCAGTCTCGGCTCCCCATATTGAATGTGTTGTTATCTGGTCATTGCCCTCAGGGAATGGCCGAACTAATGAGGTGACTCCGTTACATCTGCTATTTTTTTGTTCTTGCTATTTTTATAGTGTTTTTGAGGATTTTCACCTTTTTTAATAATTAAATAATACTGTTGGTTTTATCTATTTGTAAACTGTTTAGCTTTGTTATATTAATCACTTGCTAGTGAAACAGCCAACTACATAAATTGGATAAATAAATAAATAAGTAAATAAATATAATCAATCTAACCAGAATTGGTGTACTCAGGGAAGTGGAAGAGCATGTCACCTATATTAAGTCTCATCAGCCTATATTTTATGGGAAATGAAGTCATCACAAAATGAAACTTGGAATATGTCAGCAGCGTCTATTAAACTGTCAGAGAAATACAGCATTCCACTATTATTTTATTCATTATTAGTTAAGTTAATAAGCCCTTTAAAGCTTTCAGTATGAGGTTACAGCCTTTTCAAAGACCCAGAGTATCCCACATGGATCTTTCCATCGACATAATGGAGGCTTTCAAGATGGAAACTCCTCTGCTGGACTGGTTGCTTTCGTGGTGTGGAGACCATAACTTGGTCCTCAACTCTAATAAGACCTAGGAGCTGATAGTGGACTATATAGAAGGAATAGATCAGACCTCCAGCCTTGCTTATCGAGGGAGACCGAGGGGAGCAAGTGGCCGGTTTTAAGTTTCTGGGTGTTACCCTAAAAGAGGACCTGACCTGGGGGGCTCATATTGCAGCCCTGGTCAAAAGGGCCCAGCAGAGATTCTACTACCTGAGGCTTCTCAGGAAACAACAACCGAATGGAAAACTGCTGGGGACCTTCTACCGCTGCACCACAGAGAGTATCTTAACTGACTGCACCTCTGTAGGGTTTGCCAGTTGCACCAGGGCAGATAGGACAGCACTCCAGAGGGTGAATGTCATTGCCCAGAAGATCATTGGTTGCCCTCTCCCCTCTTTGGAAGAGCTTTATAGTTCCCGCTGCCTTTCAAAACATCCTCAAAGATCCATCTCATCCTGGGAACCCTTTTTTTTTTTTAACTATTACCATCTGGTAGACAGTACCGGAGCATAAAAACAAGGACAAATAGGCTGAAAAACAGCTTCTATCCCAGTGCAGTAGCTCTGTTGAATTCTACTGTATAGTGCAATATGAATGCAATATCAGGGTTTTTTCCATTCAATTGTATAGAATGTGAAGGATGTATGTTTGTGTTTTAGTTTTATGGTCATTATGTACACTGAAGATGCATTTAATTTTGTTGTATGAGGTGCAATGACAATAAAAGTAAACTAATTCCTCTCCATCATCATAGGGACAATCCCGTCCCATCCCAGCTTCTTCTGTTAATCCTTCTTTTCCTTGACTTATGCTGCAAACAGTTTATTAGATGTATTATGTCTTATGCATTTGACTTGATAGTCAAAATAAAACCATTAGACAAAAGAGCAGTGGAATCTGTCATATCCTAAAGAGCAAACATTTAAGAATCAAGCTTCCTCTACAAGGAATCAGGCTTTCCCTGAATTGAACTTTAACACTAGAGAAGCGTTACAGGAATTTCTTGTTAAATTTTGAGAGAATAGCAGATCCCTTGGTTTTATTAATGATTAATCAAACATCACTTTGCAGTCATGGAGATAACTTGGAGAAAAACTCTGCAGAAGGATCTATTCCTTTTTGTTGTTGTTACATTAAAGTGTATTTTGTACATAAATTGATATACACTGCAAGACACTCTTATTTGTAAGAAAATTCTAAGTTGCACACTGGTAAAGATGGGGACAGTCTGGTTTTTCTCTTTCCATGCATTTCATATATGTGTATATGTGTGTGTGTATTTGTGTGTGTGTGTGTGTGCGTGTGTGTGTAAGAGAAGAAACAGACATCTTGCAGATCTCCAGAACTAAAATTATATTTATTATACTTACTAAGCTTTCGTCATGACATCTCAGACTATTAAGCTATTAAGCTACCATTACAGAGATCTATGCCTTTATATATCATTAATCAATTTAACCCTTGCATAGGTAATAGGCTCTTCCAACTGCCTCCCACCTGCGATTAACTCTGTTGTTTTTGCTTCAGTCAGGTCGGTTGAAGGAGATTTAACCTTTGTTGTTTCCGCCCTTGTCAGACCCAGCCTGGACTGCTTATCTCTAAGAAGTGATGTTAACCTGCCAGCTATTTGCAATTTGCTGCTTTGCTCATGACCTTGTGTCCGGCCTGGCTTGTTCTTCATTATTCCTGTCTGTTATAATGGTAACGGTATAGCGGTATATAAGCTGAAATGGTAGCTTAATACTCTGACAATGTCAGCGGAAGCTGACAAAAGCTTAGTAAGTATAATAAATATAATTTTAGTTCTGGAGATCACAAGGTGTCTGTTTCTTCTCTTACAAGTATACCTGGAACTAACTAACTAACTAAAACACTCTCTCTCTCTCTCTCTCTCTCTCTCTCTCTCTCTCTCTCTGCTGTGTGTGTGTGTGTGTGTGCATTCCACATATTAATTCTACAATGTTAACATAATAATATCCAGCATACTAATCATAATACTTACTTATCTCTTTTAACATACCTTCTTTATTTTGTTTCCCTGTTTCTAACTTCCATTTTTATTATTTAACCATCTGATTCATCCACAGAGTTGACAGAACTAAGGTAGGCACCACAAGTTAAACCTGCATAAGACATGACAGCAAGGAATCATTTGAGGAAGAAATCGAGATACCATTGATCTCTCGCGCGGCTCGCCCCTCCAAAAAGAACAGCACCAAGGGAAACAGGATGTCTTGGTTTTCAGTCAACACATTTCTCACCAACTTCCCTGTTGCTTTGTTGTGGACAATTCCTTTGTTAAGAAACAGGCAGCATATCTTTGACTTTAGTTGTCATGACCCCTGACCAGCAGATCAGAAACTTTTGTTGTTTTGAATGTTGAAATAACAAAGAAGTCGGTTTAGCAGTTGCAAAATCAAGAAGTGTGTTAGTATCACAAACCACTCCTTTACCCTTCATAGTATTTCTCCTGAAAATAGACGCCAGAACATTTCTCAAGAATTCATGTATTCAGTTGTAGCACTTGCCAATCTAATTGAACCCAACAAGACAGGTGGGAAAAAGGAGCATAAGAAAAAAATGAAAGAGGCTGTACAAACACCCAAGATTGGCAAATTATGTGCAAATCTACACACTTTTTGGTGTTTTCTTTTAGTAATAGTCAGCCAGCTCTGAGGCTAGGTGTCTGTATTACTTCAGAATGTGGGTTTTCTATTTCTGTGATTGTTTGTTTTTCATAAATTTTCTGTCCAAAGAACACAAGGCAACTTGTTGGGAAACAACAACTGTAACACAGCTGTATCACAACCAATTGTAACACAACTAACAGGAAACTCCGAGGATCCCAGCTATGATTAGAGGTGACTTGGAGATATCGGTAAAAAGCATCAAGTAGAATTGATCTCCGCAAGTAGCAGCATCTCCTCAGCCCAGAAATGAAGCAGTTGAACCTGACCTGTATTTAGATAGGGAAAAAAAATCAGAGAATCCCAGGGCTAATAGCAAAAAACATTTTGGGAAATAGAAAAACATCCTGGAAGCAACCAATGGCAAATCACATCCCTACGGTAGCCAAGAATGGTGCATGGGTAAATCAGTGAAACGAATAGTAGTCACATTTCACTCTGTGTATTTATCTTCTAAAATTTATTAATATTGTATTTCTACTTTAGTGGAGCGGGGGGGGCAGTGACATTTGTGAAATCTTCAGCTTTAACCGCAAATAGCTTGCCTCGCCTTAGATCTTGTGCATCTTGTCTAGGTATTTCCGGCTACTTCATCTGAAGAAGCGGAAGAATTGGGGACAGGCCAGGTATATATGTCCTAGTCACTGAGCCTGTTGACTAAGAATGAAGAATTTTAACAATTTCCAGTGCTCCATTGAAGCTTTTAGCGGATGAAACAAAAAAATGTATATTTATGGCAATTACTGTATAACTTGCACATCCTAATAACCCATGCTTAAGTGTGTGTGTGTCTAACAGATAACAGATAACAGAAAATCAGACTTGGAAGGGACCTTGTAGGTCATCTAGTCCAACCCCCCGCCCAAGCAGGGGACACTACACCATTTCTGACAGAGGGCAGTCCAATCTCTTCTCGAAAGTCTCAAGTGATGGCGCTCCCACAACTTCCGAGGGTAACTTCTGTTCCATTGGTTGATGGTTCTCACTGTCAGAAAGTTTCTCCTTGTTTCCAGGTTGAATCTCTCCAGTTTCCATCCATTATTCCTTGTCTGGCCTTCAGGTGCTTTAGAAAATAGCTTGACCCCCTCCTCTGTGTGGTAGCGCCTCAAATATGGGAACTCTGCTATCCTGCCTCCCCTGGTCCTTCTCTTCCCTAGACTAGCCAGGCCCAGTTCCTGCAACCATTCATCATATGATTTTAGTCTCCAGTCCCCTCATCATCCTGGTTGCTCTTCTCTGCACTTTTTCCTAGAGTTGAGAGTTCTTTTTTATAGTGTGGTGACCAAAACTGGATGCAGTACTCTAGGTGTGGTCTTACTAAGGCTTTATAGAGTGGTATTAGTACCTCCCTTGATCTCGATTGTATCCCTCTGTTAATACAATTTAGGATTGCGTTGGCTTTTTGGGCTGCTGCTGCACACGGCTGGCTCCTATTTAGCTGGTTGTCCACTAAGACTCCGAGATCCCTCTCCCAGTTCCTGCTATTGAGCCTGGTTTCACCCAGTCTATATGTGTACTTTTGGTTTTTCTTGCCTAAATGTAGGACTTTACTTTTCTCTACACTGAATTTCATTTTGTTAGATATGGCCCAGTGTTCTAGTCTGTCAAGATCCATCTGGATCTTGAGCCTGTCTTCTTGGGTGTTAGCTATACCTGCCAGCTTAGTATCATCTGCAAATTTGGTAAGTTCCCCTTCTATTCTATCTGTCTATTCTGTTCTATCTGTCTATACAGATAGATTTTGCATCTTCACCAGTGTTCATATCTCATAATAGACATAGACACATACATGCATACTTATTTTGTAGACTGGTCATTTTTTAATATTTAGTTGATAGCAATACAAAAGTCATTTCCCACTGCCTTCTTCCAGGATGCAGTTTCCACCTTCCTCACTCCATCTTTGAGGTCCACTGCTAGTTTCCCATCCACATACTAACTCTCCAATTCTGCTGCATTTTTCAAGATTAGCCAAGATTGGATAAACGTTTTTTAATATTAAATTTTATTGAATTTTCACCTTTAAAAAATGAATTCTATATACATTTTTTGCAGTTGTTTGTAGCATCAGTTATTCCATTTTCCTGTATGTATGTGTGTGTATGTGTATATATATATATAATTCACAATTGCACTTTTGCACTTTTACGATATTTTTTCTTTCGATTGTCTAACCAGACATACCATTTTTCCCAGACCGTATTGAATTCTTTTTCTTTCCTCTCCTGCAATTTCATTGTGAGTTTCTTCATTACAGTCCAATCCATTACTTTCTTTATAATCATATCCTCTGTGGGGCTATTATCTAGTTTCCAATTTTGAGCATATGATATCCTGGCCGCGGTTAATGTATGAATTATTAAACATTTGATATCTTTTGCATATTCCCCTTTAGTTATCCCTAATAAGAATGTTTCAGGTTTGGATACTATCTTTAAGCCTGTTATTTCCTGTAACCAGATCTTTACTTTATTCCAAAATGTTATCGCTTTTGGACAGGTTCACCACATGTGAAAGAAGGTACCTGATTTCTTTTTGTATTTCCAACATTCTGATTTCAAATTTGGATAGATTTTGGCCAGTCTCACCAGTGCTAGATGCCAAAGATTGGATAAATATTTTTAATGTTGGAATACAGTATTATCTATTATTTTCATAAGACAATAAATGTTTATGAAGCTACCAAAAGAGCAGTCACAATTCAATCTATTAGAAAGAGTTAAAAGAGAAGCCACCCCTCTGACATCATTCATGGTCCCCAACTCTTTTTAATGTCCCAATCCTCAGCCAAAATCACCCCAAATCATTAGCAGTTTCTCATGACCTACTGTAATAGAACTCACCTGCTATATCTAAATATTATCGTGGGTTTTTTTAATCAACAGTTCCTGCCAGTAAAAAAAGATACACATCCTATTCATATTTGTAGCATGTCCTTTTCCATTTCATCTTGTAATTCTGCTCCCTACAATCGCATACTAACAATTTAAATACAACTCTTGCCCATCCAGAGGTTGCCCAGAGTAAAACGTATAACACAAACCTGAAAAACCTAAATGTAACTGAAGTCCTACTGAAATCGGTTGATTCACAATGTTTTCCTCTATGTTTTACTCAGAACTAACTCCCTTCAAATTTCTCCCCAGAACAAATTTAACTAGTAAAATTAAGTTTGACTTAGTAGCTTGATAATGCTTGCCTATATATTACAGAAAGGTGCTATAATATAAAATTCCTAGTAGTACTAGGAGTAGTATATATAGTAGTATATATTATAGTAGTATAGTATATAGTATATATAGTATAGTATATAGTAGTAGTATATATTATATAGCGACATGTGTTTCTCATTTATATTTTTATTTTAAGCACATATTCGCCATGACTGAAGAAACTACTGAAGTAATTTACGAGGATGGAGCCATTCCATGTGATAAAACGGACATCCAGATGCTTGGAAAAATCTTCCTGCCCGTATTGTATGGCTTGGTGTTCACCATTGGGATGGTAGGGAATTTTCTAGTGGTTCTTACCATTCTGAAAGCCAGACGCCAAAAGAGCATCACTGATATTTTTTTCCTGAATTTGGCCATCTCTGACCTTCTTTTTGTGATCTCTCTTCCTTTTTGGGCTTCTTATATTATACGTGATTGGAGACTTGGGAACTTCACGTGCAAAATGGTTTCCTCTTTCTATTCCGTGGGCTACTTCAGTGGCATGTTTTTCATCACCATCATAAGCATTGACAGATACCTGGCTATTGTTCGGGCAACATGTATTATGAAATCGAGGACAGTCACCTATGGGCACCTTATTAGTATATCAATATGGGCCCTAGCAGTTTTCTTTGCAAGCCCCCATTTTATATTCATGCAAGAGTCAGACCGAAAGTGTACTTCATCGTATCCAGAACATCTTCATATAATATGGCCTGTTTTCAGCTACTTGGAAATGAACGTCATTGGATTTCTTCTCCCGATGTGCATCATGAGCTACTGCTATCTGCAGATCATCAGAACATTACTGTCCTGCAAAAACCAGTGCAAACAAAAAGCTATGAAAGTGATTTCACTTGTGGTAATCGTATTTTTTCTCTTCTGGACTCCATATCACTTATCACTTTTTCTGCAAGTGCTACGGTACTTTGAAGTCTTCAAAGACTGCAGTTCCTTAAGGTCTCTGGATTACACTGTACAAGTGACTGAGACAGTAGCTTTCAGCCACTGCTGTCTTAATCCAATCATCTATGTATTTGCTGGTGAAAAATTCAGAAAGTACCTTTCCCGTTTGGTTCTCAAGTGCATTTCATTCACATGTGCCTGTGGGTATTGTGGCAAATATAGCAGTGGAGTGCCTACTGCTATTCCAGATTGTGCTATGACCAGCAATCACACCCAGAATACAAGTGACCGAGAAATGTCTCTCCTTCTTTGATTGCTAATAGTTCAATAGTATTGAATACTGTGGTATACTGAATACTGAACTATTTTATCCAGACTATTCATAGTCTTCAGGTTCTCATATTCCTAGCACAACAAATCTTGTGTACCATAGTTAATAGGATTATATTTCTTTTTTATTATTTTTATTATAAAAAGTTTTTATTGTTATTTTTTTAAAAAACAGGACAATATTTCAAGTATTCTCTTTACAGGCAGAAATATAAATTTATTTTATTTATGAAGTAATGTTACTCCACATTCCTGCTTTAGTATCAGTTTATCCTCTTTATGAGGAGCAGCAAATAAGTAAAATTAATAACCAATAAATTCTTTATTGTTTACATCCTGGTTTCTTACTATTTATTGTTTAAGCAATTACATCCTTGTTCCACTGTTGAGGTAATTCCCCGTTAGGAGAATGAGCGCATACAGGGAGACGTAGTGAGAGAAGTGTTTGAATAATACACACACACAGAGCACACAGATACACTGTACAGTTAATGTAGGTTTTTACTTTCAATAAACGTTCAAGCAAAGTCCAAACAAGCAATCCAAGTCAAGCACAGTTAAATCAGTCAGTGTTCAGTCCAAGGATAATTCCAATATCAAACTCCAGTATCAAAAAACAGTTCAGTAACAGACTTACATCAAAGAGCAATAACAATCATAGGAGGAACAACAATACCCTCCAACAGAAACAACAGAGAGACTGAGACCTCTGAGACTCAAACAACCCAGGTTTCTGGCTCCATCTTATGGCCATTTGAGAAACCACAGCCAATTACAGTTTTCTTAAAGATACAGTATTAAAATGTCTATCCTGGTTTATATATTTCCAGCCCAAAAAACTGTTAGGTGACTTACATTCCTAACATCCACAACATATTATTCAGAGGGTTTTTTTATATTGGAAGCTCTGCCATGAAGCTCTGCTTTGAGTACTTCACATAAATGGAGGTGTAGGAAGAATTACTGCAAAATAAAGCTATAGTGCCGAGGTCTCCAAACTTGGCAACTTTAAGGCTTGTGGGCTTCAACTCCCAGAATTCTCCAGCCACCTATGTCCACAAGTCTTAAAGTTGCCAAGTTTGGGGATCCTGCTATAGTGGCTCACTTTCTTGGCACTATTCTACACAACTGAAACTGTGATGACCCAAAGGGGCGTGGCACAAAAATAACAAAGTCACCAAAGTAGATAAATTCCCTTTAATGCCTCCAACTTGGCCCCCAATGTCCAGTTATCCTCACTGGGAGATCAAACTCTTTCAAAAACAGTCTACAAAGGGAAGAAATGCAGTCCAAACTTTCATCCAAATTTCATCCATGGAATCTTTCTCAAGTTCTGTCTGAGTTTATTGAAATCAGCTCTTTTAAAATCCAAGACTCTGGCGTCATTATGTTCTGTTGCTTGTGTTTGTATTATGTTGTTCTTGTATGACATGGTCACTCCCACCCAAGGTTCCTGCAGTTTCAATTCCCTCTATCACTTCTTCTCTGTTTGTAAGAATTAAGTCCATTATGGCTGTCCCTCTAGTTTCACCCTCTACCTTTTGGACAACAAAGTTGTCAGCTAGTTTGGTTAGGAACTTACTATTGTTGTATGATTCCTGCGTATGTTAGTTAGTTGGCCGGCAAAAAGGACATCATATATTCTGCTTGATTGGGTGGCCTATAATATACATCTATGGCCATGTCATTCTTTTTTTCTTTTATATTGACCCATATGCATTCTAGGAGGTTTTCATCTTTGGTTTCATGCATTTCTGTAGCAATATAGCGGTCCTTTACATACAGTGCAACTCCACCTCCTCTTTCATGGGGTCTGTTTTTTTTTAAAAACAAGTAACAATAAAATATTTTGAAGTTACTGTCTATGCTTTCCTAAAATGGGGAAAACTGAGAAAGAAAAAATGACCTGCGGGGGGGGAAGTAAGAACACTATATAATTATTCTTATTAATTGTTCAACTTTGATTAAAAAGGAATATTTCTTCTGGCAAAGATCCAATTCTATTTCAACTGTGCCACAAGTTGTAAAAGGAGAAATGATCCGCCTTTTTATACAGGGAACTTGTAAAGGAAAGACCTAAATAAAGCTAACAAATCAGACAGATTAACCACTTCTGTTTTTTTGCCCTCCATATGTTCTGTTTTGAAACCAGCTTAAATAGCTCAACCATATCATGAAAGTGGTTGTCAGCATTCCAACCAGCGCTGTCTGAAGACGTCGCCGTGGTCATGTGGCCAGCATGACTAAATGCCTTCGAAGGCGCATGGAACGCTGTTCCCTTCCCACCAAAGGGGTCCCTATTTTTCTACTTGCATTTTTATATGCCTTCTGATCAACAAGCTCAGCGTCTTAGCCACTGAGCCACCGTGTTCCCTTTGCTGGACTGGGTAGCTTACATCTATTAGAACATAAACAATACCAAAACAAAAGCAAAATATAAAAGGGATGAAAAAACATTTAAACAATGTTTTTTAAAAGGTAGAAAAAACCCAAGAAAGAAAATAGCAAAATGCAGTGTGGGGCATGTTCTCATCAGAGAGAAAACAGACCTGCAGGGGAATTTTCCCACATACATTTGAACTGGAGACCAGGAAATGTAAAAATTTACAGAATGTTGATAAAATGAAAAAATTTAAGACTTTTTTCTTAAATAGAAAAATAAAAAATAAAATAACTTTTCCCCTTGATTTCTTTCAAACTTCCCACCCTATCCTACTTGTGCAATTATCCCATGTTTAATGACCTTTGCTCTTTAATGGCCAACCCTTCTCATTTTTCATGGTTGTCTCCTCCCGTTAGCCCTGTGAGGTAGTCCAGACTGGAAGCACAACTTAATTGCAAGGCTGCGTTCACAGAATCTTGCACATCCCAAATTGCATCCGCTTGTTTCTCCCAAGGCCATTCCCCCAAACCATTACACACCCTCGGTTAATCTCCTCAAAGTGAAATGGGAGGAAGCGGGCAACTTAGGGTCATTTTATCAAACATCGGATAGAAGTGTAGCACGTTTTTCTGAGTCACATATTTTACTGAAGGGCAGAAGCATTTGTGGATCAGAAAAGATGCTAGCCAATGATGATCAAATCCATTATCTTACTTAAAGTAAAAAGAGATAAATAGTTTAATACAACACATTTTTATTAGGGAAAATGAACAAGAGGACTATAAAACAACATATCTAATTAGAGGTTTTACACAATTGTATCCCATGGTGAAGATATTTGTCCACCTGACATGTAAGTGTGGGATTCTCATCCCTTAAAAACAATAAAGAGAAAGTGTAGCAATAAATCTACCCTTTAATTTGGTGTTGATTTCTATAAATTTTCTGAAACATTCTTATATTCTTCACACTTAGTACAGATATTTTCTATTCATACCTTAATTTCTTTCATTTTTCTTCAAATATTCTTGTATCTTCTTTGTATAATATTTAAAAATCTTATTTCTTGTTCTATACTCATTGTACTTATACTTTTATCTGTCACATTTGCAAATTCATCGTGTGCTCTTAGTTCATCGTTCAAAAAATTCCATCATAGTTCTAATAATTCAAAAATTCAAAGATCTTTCCCTTTAACTACTAATTTGAGTGTACCACCCCTTTGTCTTATGCATCATTCAGTTAACTCCCCTTTAAGTCATAGTAATGATTTATCACAGTATAATCATATTTTAGTTATCACTTTTTGAGTTAATAACAATAATCTCCTAGCTACTGCATAACACGTATATATTTTAAGGCAGATTCCTCATGGTATTTTCCCCTTGGTTACATTCTAGTTCATTTATTATTTCAAGTACATTAATCTATTCAATATACCATGTAATGATATGATATGAAATTGAATGTGAAAGATGAATATGTAACTAAGGTCATGTCTGTATGGAAATGTAAACATCTGGAACCACGCTGCTGACCAAAAGAGACGTTTTTTTGAAACATAAAAATAAAAAGCTTTTTACAAAAAAAAATTTGGAGGTGATCATGGACAGATCAGAGACTGTCCTGGGGTGGATGGGATGTTTATTTGGAAAAGGGGGTCTCTGAGACCTTTTCGAGTGGGGGTGGGGGTTGGGGAAGGTGCCCCTCTCGTCACGGGAAAACCTATGGATTCACTTTTGCGACAGCAGGATCGATCGATGGGCCCTCAGCTTCTCCCGCTTGGCACCATGAGCCCTCTGCTTGGCCAGGGGAGGGAGGGCATGTCCCAGGGGTACTAGATGCCCCCATGGAAATGGGGGTGGGGGTGGGCTGCCCTATGGCTCCAATCAGGATTGGTCGTAAGGAACTTTCTGAGCTAACTTTTCAGGAAAGCCTGACTCCTGGAAAGAAGTGGTATTTCCCAAGGAGCAAGAAGCTGTGATGACCCAGGATGTGGCACAAAGGCAACACAGTCCTATAAGTAAGGAGAGTCCCTTTAATTCCTCCAACTTGGCCCCCAATGTCCAGTTATCATCGGCTGGAGAAAAAACTCTCCCAATAACAGTTCTTAAAGGGAAGAAATTCAGTCCGAACCCAAAGTACATCTAAATTATAAATAAAAACCAACACAAACCACGCTGCAGCAACTAACGAGACAAGGCAGGATAAGGAATTTTAAGACTTCAAAAGCTAACGCAACACACACAGTTGGGTGGACACCAGAACTCAGATAAGACTTGACAAACCAAAATAATGCACGCTTTGCTTCCAGCAAGGTGCTGTGCGCAAATACCCTTTATATCCTGTTTTACCAGCTTCAGCTAGTGAAGGGAATCAGGGCCTTTTTCTCCCCAGGAACCCACGTTGCTCCCTTCTCCATTCCTCCCTGCGTGCCCTAGGATGAAGAGGGGGTGGGCTTGGGTCTTCCTCAGTTTCCTCCACAGCCACTGGAGTCACACTCCCACGCCCTGTCAGCTGTTCCACCTCCCCCTCGGAATCAGATTCCAACAGGGCCATGACAGAAGGGATTGCGGAGAAGTCAGGCAGAGTCTGAAAATTCCCACACGAAGTATTAAGCTAATTTCCCCTGTTCAGCCCCCACCCAATGCCCCACGTAGCCAATATGATGCCACAAAAGATGTTATGAGAACTCTGAGGCGGGATGATGATAGCAGGTCATCCTTGGAATAGTGCGACCTTGGGTAAGAGGTTGGAACCAGCAGGGAGGGAGTCCATCCTGATGGTCTACTCCCCCTCCCCAATTCCCATGCGGTTACAGCAAAAGCATTCAAAGCAATCAGCCCCCAAAAGCTTCTCCCCTCCCCTTTGGACTGGTAGCATTCTGGCAGGGACCTGACAGTTGGATTTGAAACCAGGGGAAGAGAGGAGGAGTCTGCAAGAAGGGGGAGGAGCAAAACCAGGTGTCAGTGTCCCAACTAGCAGGCTCCAAGCCAATAAACTCCGAGACAAGCATTTTTCTCGAAGTTCCATTTTTCCCCTCCCCAAAGAAATTCAAAATCCATCCCCTGCACCCACCCACCCATCACATGGTCCAATCAAACCGTCTTCCCAACTGGGGACATCCCTCCAGACACTTCTATCCAGGTGCAGGGCAACATGTCCTTGACTCTCTAAGAAAAGAATGTTGTTGAGTCTAATCTTCCACCTCTCCACTCCCAAATTCCGGGGCAGTAAATGTGGCGGCCTCAAAGCTTCCAAGTAAAATATGGCTTCTAAGGCTGACACCAGGGTAGTAACCCTTCATCAAGCTCTAAGGGGAGAGAAGGGAGCAGATCTCCCGAGGCCACAGAGTAACCATCAGGCAACGGAAGCTCCCTCAGCCTACCTCACAGGGCGGGGAACTGTACAAGCTCCTGAGTGTGAAACAAACAAACCAACATGGTCTCTTTGGGGTCCAGACAAGGCAGCAGCGAAAACAGATCGAGGGGCAGTTGAGATACAGGAGAGGAAGGCATTGGGTGGCCACAGAGAAGTGACGTGGAACAGCCCTGCAGCCACCCTGTGAGCCCCTCCCACTAGCCACATTGGGAATAGAGTCCATTGGGTGGCCCCCAAAAGCATCTTTGTCCCAAAGGTTCCTCTTGAAATCCACCAAGGAGACCATGGATATGTTAAGAGGCAGGAGGGGACGACTCATCTGAGGCCTCTGTCTGTAGGATCCCATGGTGGCGGGCTCCTCTGCGAGTCTGTCGGCCTCCCTTTTCCAACTGCTAGGAAGGAAACGAAGGAGATGGTTGAGCTTCAGGTAACAGGAAGCACCCAAAGGCAGACCTCCAAGGGGCCATCAAGTGGAGTAGATTGGAGGACTCAAAAGGAGAAGCTTGCCAGGAAGATCCATTCATTCATTCATGCATCCTGTGTCATTCTGCTACCATAACAGAAGTGGCCTCATAATGGAAATCCATCTTGATCTTACTGAGTCAAAAAATTTTTACTACCGGTTCTGAGGAGGGCACATGGCTCGGTGGGCCTGGCAGGGGAAAGATACTGCAAAGCCCCCCTTCCCTCCCCACCCCCACTAACCTCCTTTCCAGCTCCATTCTCCTGTGCAGGGCAACCAAAGAAGACCCAGCCGATCAGCTGGGACTCAATAAGAGGCAGAGAAGAGATGGGGTTGGTGGGGCCAGTCAGGGGTGAGATTTGCTGGTTCTCCCAACTACTCAAAATTTCCACTACCGGGTCTCCAGAACTGGTCAGAACCTGCTGAATACCACCTCTGTACTGAGTGATTCTACATAGAGCAGCTACTCTACACAGCCTCTTGAGTTGGGTGATTCTGGCTGAGGTGAGGGAGGTTTTGCACTGTGCAGGTGCTTGGGACCAGTCTAAAATTCTGGATCTTGAGGAATACAGAAGGTTCTCCCTGCTTTTTGATGTGCCACTGTCCTGCTGGTTGACCAGGGTGGCCAGGAATGTGCGAGGGGGGTGGATGCAGGTGGCGGTAAATGCAGCCTTTGTTGAAGATATGCTGTCCACTCTTCCCTTTTGGAGATGGTGGTTGGACCAGAGTTAGACAGAGCCCTGCGTGGAGCAGTGTTTGGATGCTTTGAGTCGAGATTCAGGAGTGGATGTGGGACTGAATGGACATTCAGTCATGACCTTTAGTGGAGGGAGAGTATCTGCTGCGTCGCTTGCATCTTCGATTCCATGGACCAGGCTGTCCTCCTGGATTGACCGGAAGGCATTGCGGGATCAGTTTTATCGATGTTAGGAAACATCAGGCTTACATGGCCAGATCCTGTTCTCTGGGCTTCAAGCCTTCTACCGGGATTTGAACCCATGGACCCCTGCACTTAGCTCAGATGAGCAGATTGGAACCATTAGGGTTAGCAGCTGTCCATGTCCTGGTGGTCAGTGGTTCTGTTGCAAGGCAGGCATGGAATTCATCAGAGTGGAATATTCACACACACACACACGCACACACACACGCACACACACCTTCAGGGGAGGGATGGGGGAGTCAGGAATGTGGCCTTGGGTGCTAAATCCCAAGACCATCATCCCTGCGTTCTAGGCTTCCATGATTGAAATGACCCCTGGATGGCAGCAAAGGGAGACCGGGAACTCCAAATACCTACTTATACCTACCTATATCTGCTTCTACCTCTGAGAAGGCGAGGCAAGGGGAGGGGAAGGGGAAGGAGAAGAGGAAAGGGGGAAGGGCACTTATTCAGTAGCTCCGGTGTGCCTTATTCTCTAATCTGTTCATTGTCAACTCCACCCTGTTCCTCTGGCTCCTCTCCGGGGCAGAAGGAGCAGGAGAAGAAAAGGGAGACAGTACCTTTTCTGGATTTCACCCTCAGGATGAGCCCCAAACAGCCAAGAAGGAGAAGACTTCCCACTTTGCTAAGGCAGACCAAGGCCCAAAGAGGCAGCCCGGAGGAGCTCTTGGATGTCCTTCCTGAAAGAGAGCAACCTGTTAACTCTTTCAGCAGGTTCTCCAGAACGGAGAAGAGCGCTTGGACTCATTGCAACGGACGTTCCTCCAACCCCAGGCAGATGACTGGACCTGGAATCCCACGCAGACTCCATCCAACAACTAGGGCAGGGGTTATCAGGTTGTGCTGATCCCCAGTGGACCAGCTGAAGCTCTTGCATGGCCTTCAGAGGCTGGTCCCAACACAAGTTCAGTCACCTCATTGGGAGAACCCACCAAACAAGATCCCTGAGTCCACTGTCACCCAGCCTTGCTTAAGGATGAAATCCAACCCTGGTCCTTTCCATCTGTGATTTAATGATTATCTCCAGATCAACTGTAACACGACACTTTCATTAATGTTATAGGGTACCCCATAATTTGAATTAAATACATGCATAATTTTTATTCTTCAGAATTGTTGGTTGCAGCCCAACCCCTTTCAACCTCCTGTAGTTCTCCTCCACAAATAAGTGTAGGAGGGTCTACTTTCTCCGAGACCATTTTGCTCCCGACTAAATTTATCTATGGCCCAGTAGTGGGATTCTATGGGCGTGGCTTGGTGGCCATGGCTTGGTGAGCATGGCAGTGGAAGGTTAATGCAAAATTCCCCTTCCCTTCCCTCCCCACCACACTAACCTGCTTTCCAGCTCCATTCTCCTGGGCAGGGCAACAAAAGAAGACCTAGCCGATCATCTGGGACTCGGGAGACGGATAATAGATGGGGGCACGGCCAGTCAGGGGTGGTATTCCAAACTACCCAAAATTTCTGCTACCAGTTTTCCAGAACTGGTCAGAACCTGCTGAATACCATCTCTACTTTGGCCCCGAGACCTCTTTCAAGGAGAGAAAAACTTACCAGCACCAATTATCACATTAAACAAGAGGAAAACCTTCTATGCACCAGTTCCACCCGCGCTTTCTACAATTTTGTAAACAACAAACTAAAAGACTCAAGGTCCATCCCAGCCCTGAAAGGACCTAATGGTAAAGACTGCAATGACAACACCATCAAAGCCAACCTCTTTAACACATTCTTTGGCTCAGTATTTGTAAACAGCAATGGATCAAACCCAGTATTTCCTCATCAAAACACAGACAACTACAATGATACATATCGATTTTACAGAAGACAATGTTGAAAAAGCACTACGCAATCTAAAACCGTCTCTATCTATTGGACCGGAGGGAAAATGTGCCTACTTCTTAAAAATGCTATCCACTGCCATAGCCGAACCTCTAAGCATAATCTTTGAAAAATCTTTCAGGACCAGCTCCTTGCCAAAACGATGGTCTCAAGCCACGGTCATCCCCATCTTCAAAAAGGGAGACCCCAGCCTAGTTGAAAATTACAGACCAATCTCCTTATGCTGCATCACCTGTAAAGTCATGGAATCAATTATTAACCAATCCATCATCCTCTACTCAGAAACAAACAACTACTCTCTAATAAACAATTTGGTTTCAGAAAAAACTATCATGTAATCTGCAACTCTTACACTGCAAAAACATACAGACTACACAACTCGATCAGGGCAAAGCAATAGACGCAATCTACATAGACTTCTGTAAAGCCTTTGATTCAGTGGTACACAACAAACTACTCCTAAAACTAAAATCTTATGGTATCTCTGGACATCTGCATAACTGGATAGAAGCATTCCTGTCAAAAAGACAACAAATGGTCAAAATTGGGAGCGTCCTATCAAATTCTGTACCTGTCAACAATGGTGTCCCCCAAGGCAGTGTTCTAGGACCAACTCTCTTCATACTCTACATAAATTACCTCTGTGATCATATTAAGAGCAACTGCGTTCTCTTCGCTGATGATGTAAAGCTATTCAACACCACAGACAATACTGCTACCCTTCAAAAAGACCTCGACTATGTATCAGAATGGTCAAACAATGGCAATTTCAAATCTCAACAAATAAATGTTCTGTCCTACATATTGGCCAAAAAAACCAGAAAATAAAATACAGGCTGAATAGTCAAGACCTTGTTGATGATCCAAACACTGTCAAGGATCTTGGGGTACTCATCTCTAATGATCTAAGTGCTCGAGCCCACTGTAACTACATAGCCAAAGAGGCATTAAGAGTTGTTAACCTAATCTTAGGTAGCTTTTTCTCTGGTAATATCACACTACTAACTACAGCATACAAAACATTTGCTAGACTAATACTTGAATACAGCTCATCAGTCTGGAACCCACATTACGTATCGGATATCAACACAGTTGAGAAAGTCCAGAAATATTTCCCTAGAAGAGTTCTCCACTCTTCTACTCCTTGCAGAATACCTTATGCCACCAGACTCGAAATTCTAGACCTACAACTATGCCACCTTTGGTCCGATCTAAATATAGTATATAAAATCATACAATGCAATGTCCTACCTGTCAATGAATACTTCAGCTTCAACCATAACAACACAAGAGCAAACAATAGATACAAACTCAAGGTAAACTGCACCAAATTTGACTGCAGGAAATACGACTTCAGCAACAGAGTGGTCGATGTCTGGAATACCCTACCTGACTCTGTGGTTTTTTTCTCCAAACCCCAAAAACTTTAACCTTAGACTGTCTCCTATTGACCTCACCCCTTTCCTAAGAGATCCGTAGGGGGTGTACATAAGTGCACCAACATGCCTACCGTCCCTGTCCTGTTGTTTGTTTTTCTTATTTGTATCCATTTCATGTATTCATAACTATGTTTATGCTTATACCTGTTATCTTATAATCGCTTGACAAATAAACAAAACAAAACAAAACAAGCTTCTTTTAAGGAGACTGTCCTGAATGCTAACCAGGTTTTCTGCTCAGCAGGTCACACTGAGAGGAGGAAGGTCTTGAGAAAGGTTGATGACAGAACTCCCAAGGGCGGGATCCTTTCTCTGAACCCCTGAGCTCCAGCTGAATGTACCCCCTCTTCCCAGGGCTCGTTAGAACAATTCAGCCACCAACCTCCATTTCCAGTTGCAACGGGAGTGCCGGTCGCGCTCAGTTGAAAATCCAGCAAACGCCCTGAGCAGGACATGGAGAGACACCATTTGGGAAAGAACAAAAACTCACAGGGAAGCCAGAGAGGAAGGAAAAACAGCAACAGCAAGGATCAATCAATGGTTTTCCTTAGATTAAAACGGGAAAAATATGTGTCACTGATTTCTGTCACGTGCCTACCGTCCCTGTCCTATTGTTTCTTTTATTTCTTTTATTTTTCTTATATGTATCCACGTATTCATAACTATGTTTTTACTTATACCTATTACCTTGTAAGCAATTCACAAACCAAATAAATAAACTAATAAACAAACAAATAAATAAATAAACAATTTCTTTTGGTTTGTGGTTGCAGCTCAACCCCTTTCAATTCCCGTGTTCTCCTGCACAAATAACAGAGGGAAGTTGGGCCTTCTGTAGGACCTTTTGTCTCCCAGCTAAATGTCAGATTCGTCGTTGGTCCCGTGGACTCTTTCAAGGAGAGAAAAACTTACCAGCACAAACTTTCTTTAAAGAGACTGTTGTGGACGCCTTGCTAACCGGGTTTTCTGCTGCACAAGTGACGTTGAGATTGAGATCGTGGGAGGTGACGGTCACAGAACTCCCAAGGGGGGGATTCTTGCTTTGGACATCTGAGGGCCAACTGAATTTCACCCCATCTTCCCAAGTCCCTGCAGAGCAATTCAGCTTCCAAGTTCCATTTCCAACTCCAGTGCAGGACACTTTCATCTCAGAGTCCAGCAAGCGCCCTGAGAAGAAGATGGAGGCATCACATTGTGAAAGGACACAGAGTCACAGGGGGGCCAAGGAGGAAGGAGGACAGCAACAGTGGTGGCTCAATCCATGGATTTGCTTAGATTAGAGCCGGGGAAAATAATGTGTTACGCATTTCAGTCACAAATAATAGCAATCCCAGAATAATTCCCCCCGCTCACATATGTCACTCATTGTACAGGGAGAGGCCCACCAGGATAGAGGGGGGCAGGTACCCCTCTGCAGGTACCCCAATTCCTCTTTGGGGATGGAGGGAGAGAGGATGAGGCTCCAGGCTCAGACCCTAAAGGACCCCTTGATTTATCCCCGAGGAATTTGTAGATCCAGCCGGTTCCACCACATCCATGAAGAGGACCCTGAACTGCCTCTTGGGAGATTCCAGCCTCAAAGCCCACCTGCCTCTTTCTTCCTGACACCCCATCTGGGAGCCCACTTGGCCTTGCCCAATCCAGCTTGTACCCCATGGAGAGGGGAGCCTGGAGGGAGCTGCGGTGGACTCCCACAGGCCCCCTTCTAAGGGAGAAAGTAGGCAGAACCCAGCCTGAGCGCCATGGAAACGCGCGTCCTCAGGAATGTTAAAGCTCCAGGCCTGGAAGATGGTGGGCAGAGGGGAGCCTGCTGCTTCGGTGATAACTTTTGCTCCCGTAAAGTACACTCTTGGTCACCCTAACCTAAGTGGGATGGATGATCCTGGGCTCCGTGCAGCAAGTGCATCGCTTCAGAATGTCGACACACCCCCACCAAAGCCCCCCTGAAAAGCCTCCCATCTCCATATGGCGCAGTGGTCAGAGTGCGGTACTGCAGGCGACTTCTGCTGACTGCCAGCTGCCTGCATTTGGCAGTTCGAATCCCACCAGGCTCAAGGTTGACTCAGCCTTCCCTCCTTCTGAGGTGGGTAAAAGGAGGAGCCAGATTGTTGGGGGCAAAATACTTAGACCGCTTAGAGAGGGGGTTGTAATAGCACTGTGTAGAAGTATATAAGCCTAAGTGCTATTGCTATATCACTCTGGGCAAAGGAGGGAGGCCTGGAATTGACTGCCATGGGTGGGATACTTACGAAATATTTGCAGATCAAAGGGCTCATCCACCTTTTCTGCACCTGGTGGAATAATTCCTGCTGTGAATCTGCCAGCATCCTCTTTCTTGAGATGGCTGAGATGTAATTCTCTGCAGTCCTTGGAGGAGTTCACTCGCTTTCGATAGGCTGGGTCGGGGACCAGGAGGCCACAGGGATCCTTAAAGGTCCCCACAGCAATAATTTCAGACTTATTGCTGGCAACTTTAGTCCAGGAAATTGAATCAAATGGTGAAGAGAACTTCACTCGGAACGTGACAGACTGTCCCAGAATGCCATTCACTTGTGTTTCAATGTCTTCTGTAAAAATCAAAGAAAAGAGAAAGGAAGCCTTCAAAATTGGGCCACAAGAGACCTTATTTAAGGTCCAGACTCTCTCCCCATCAAAGGATAAGAATGAACTTTGGAAAACTGGGTATTTCAAAAGAAATTCTTTACTGAAAAGGAAAAAGATCCAGGCGATGTTCAAAGCAGGGTCTGATATCCCTCCAGGCATGCAGCTTAGATAAAGGGAGTTAGAAACACCCCCACTTTGTCCGGTGTGGATTTTGTCAATACAAAGAAGCAACGTGTTAATTCCTCCCACCCCCTATTATTTTTTCTGGGAACGTAGTTGAGAAGAGATTCCTGGGAAGTTTCTTTCGAAGCTGGAATTTTTATGGCCCCTTCTCCTCTTGCTGTCTCTCCAAGAGGTGACAAGTTTCCAGGCCTCTGGGCTCCAGTCCCCAGTTGTATATCATGTGCAAGTTATACAGATTCAATACAAGAATTAAGATATTCAGGTTATATCAAAAGGGATTACTTGTATCAACACCCCCCTTATTCTTCCATTGAAGAATGGCAGATCCACGGATCTGTCATACTGCCTTCCTCAAAAAAATTGAGAAATCCATCTGGAAACATAAAACATATATTACATTTACAACTTAAGATGGTTTGTGAGGGCATTTCAGGTGGAACTTCCCTAGTAATGGTGAGGCTTTTACACGTCGTTTGGCTACCCATACATTTTCTGAGGAGGGAAGGTGTTTCCATGCTACTAAATATTGTGTGGATCCACGGTGAGTGTGCGGATATGTTTAATTTCAAAATGTTGTTCCCCGTATACCATAATGGGAGTTGGAGGTGTGGGAAGGCGTGGTCTAAGGTTTGAAGTGATCTCTGGTTTGAGTAGGCTGCAGTGAAATACTGGATGAACCTGTTATATACGAAAGCAAGACCGACGTCAGTGTTCCAGGGAACATCCATTCCTGTCAGTAACTCCAAGACAAGTATAATCTCAAAGTACTTTTATTAGAAGAGCACCTGGCACATCTGTGGAATTCCGAAATTAAAAGTTTTCCATCATCCCCACAATGTTTGTCCCGGGTTTGTACTAACCTACAAACCATCTCCTTTTTACTCATCATCCCATCGCACGAACCAATCCCAAAGTAAGTCCCAATTCTTTCTGCGCCCCACACTCTTTAACCTTGACCTATCAAACAAATTATATTTTGTCTACTAAGAGCTACTCAGTTAACACCCCCACTCCCACTTTCTCCAGCTATGCGGCAGTGAAGAATCATGATTCCATAGCTGAGAGTCAAAATTAAAGGGTTGCCCCAGAAGGTTCTCCAATTAACGTCCCCTTTCTTTCTTCCTCCTACCCTTTTATCTCCTCATTGTCCAGTCATATTAAAAAGAATTGTTTTGGTAATGTTCCCTGCACCCGTTCCAAGATGTTGATGAACCGACCGACGTCTAAAGAAGGAACAATGAGTAGCTTCAGTTTCCCAGTATGGCAGGCTGGCATCTAGAAGAGCAAGGCTGAATCTCTCCCTCTGATATTGTAAATATATATAAAAGTAACATATATATTTTTTATCATATATGTATTTTCCCAACAGGCTGTGGTTTTGAAACAGAAAGATAAAAGCAGAATTTATATTCCTTTGGAGAAATATTAAAATGTACAGCCTGTGCCTACAAATCAATATGATTTTACTTTGAAAAACAATAAAACAAGCATTAACATTTCACTACAACAAGAAATTAAATCCACAGTAAATGTTAGGTTATGTTTGTTTGAGATCTTGGAGGCAATGAAGATTTTGTACGATCTTCCTATTAATGGAAAAATTATCTGCGACTTTTGACATTTTTCTTTACATGGTCTGGACCTGCATTATTGTTACATTTTGGTCCGAATTTGGGGTTTTGGTCGTGTTAATTTAGACTCTGCTGTTGAGTAAACATAATGCATCCATATGAAAAATAGGTAATGGTGTCATCTTTATGTTTGGTTTGTAAAGAAAAAAATGAGGAATTATCGCCTATCTCTTCTGATAGAGTTTGTAGTTTTGATCTTATCTGCCTTTTTCTTAACGTTTTTCTCCAATGCAGCAGTTTTGAATGGGATCCAAGTCCCTCCAGAGTTTTATATCTTTTCCTGTAATGATCCAAGCTGGACTCAAGGAAACAAACTGCGTTTTGAGCCCCAAATTTCAGTCCTGTTTTGAAACTAAACCTAGAAATACAGTAAAACAGACAGAACTTACCAGCTCCTAAGAGAACGAGTGAAAACCACATGCTGAGTAGGTTCTTGAAGGACATGTTGGTGGCTGGTGTTTTAACAAGAACTGCAGACAAATCTAGACAAACTTCTGCAAAATATACAAGGACCACCTGTTATCGTGCGATTTTGAATATCGGAAAAGCTGCAGTCATGTCAGCTGCTTTAAGTTCTTCAAGCTCTTGGGGAGTTCTTTTTTTCCTCTTTTTCTCTGCAGTCCGCAGCTGATTTTTCTCACAGAGAGGGGGACCTCAGAGGCTTTCGTCCTCCCGCCAGCTGATACGCTGCTTCCTGAAGACGGAGTCAGCTGTGTCAGCACTGATTTTGGTTCCTTCTCCAGCACGTGAAGGTTTCGCACACTTAAAGAAATAAATGCACATTTTTTTTATTCTCCTGGATTGTTGGTTGCAGCCCAAGCGCTTTCCAAATCCCATCCTTGTCCTGCGCGAATAATTGTGGGGAGTTCTTCCTTCTCCAAGTCTTTGTCTGTCCCAACTGAATGTCAGCTTCGTCTTTGGTCTCAAGGCCTCTTTGAAGGAGAGGAAAACTTACCAGCACAAACTTGCTTTAAGGTGAATGTCCTGCACGTCATTTTCTGCTGTACGGGTGACTTCCTGATCAAGGTCTTGGGAGGTGAGCTCCATCACTGAACTCCCGAGAGTGGGAAACGTGTTCTTGACATCTGAGGTCCGGCCGGAAGGTCCGAGGCCCATCTGGGAAGAAGAAGTGGAATTCAGTTGGACCTCAGATGTCAAGAACACGTCTCCCATCCTCGGGACGGAGCTTCACGCTCTCACCCTCCAGTCCCCCTCCTCAGCTTTCCGCCTCTGCTGGTCCTCACCTGGCCATTCTCCCTGGCTCAAATAATAGATTAGAATGCTTTATTGGCCAAGGGTCATTGGACACACAATGAATGTGTCCGTGCAAAGGCTCTCAAGTGTACATAAAAGATACATTCGTCAAGAGTCAAGAATCATCAGGTACAACACTTAATGATAGTCATAGGGTACAATAAGCCATCAAATCATACTAGGAAACAGTCCATATTAAATCGTAAGGATAGAAGTGACCAAGTTACAGTCACAAGTGGGAGGGGATGGGTGATAAGGAGTGATAAGATTAATAGGAATACGAGCGCAGACTTTGTAAATAGTTGAGCAGCGTTGAGGGAATTATTTGTTTAGCAGAGTGATGGCATTCGGGGAAAAACTCCCCTTGTGTCTAGTTGTTCTGGTGTGCAGTGTCTATAGTGTCGTTTTGGGGGTCGGAGTTGAAACAGGCATCCAACCCTCCACCCCACACCCTCAGGCCAGGCCCATTAACCAAGATGCCGTTTGTCCTGGGCCTTTGGCTGAATGGGACAGTTAGCTGCCAGCAAATCAGGTAGCAGACAGAAGCCATGGTGTTGCTTGGGCAGTCTGGAGAGGATTTGGACAAGGGCCCTGCGTCCGACGCAGGGATGGGGCCAGGACCGTCTGGGAGTGGGGTGCTGCCTTCGGAGCCATTGGAGTCCGGAGCAGCAGAGGACCCCAGGGAGCCTTCCCAGGTCGCTGCTAGAAGGCAAGGGCAGCTGAACAGAAAGTGTGACTCAGGAGTAAAGCTGGGAGATGATTGCCCCTCCCATCAGGGATAAAAGTCAGTCCTCAGTGATGAAGAGCTTTGCAGGAAGCAAAGCAGTTCAGTAACCTCCGAGTCCGTCTTGAAGCTCTGTTCTCTGGTCGGGTTTTGCTGGGTTTTGGGGTTGGTTGGTGTTAGCCTTAATTGGGCTTCTCTTTCCTGGCAGCATTCGACTGCACGGAAAAACGTGCTCTTATCTGGAGGAACTGTGTCTAACGAGTTTTGGCTGGGAATGCAAGTAATTCCATCGTCACATTAAAAAAGGTTTTACTTTTAAATTCAGTTTGTGTTTCATTAAGTTTGATGAAGCCTGGGTCAGAACACTCTGCCCTCCTGTGTTGATGTTGAATTAGAAGCTAGGTGGTTTTCGTTAGAAGCTAAGTGGGGATGTTGTGGTAGTAGATCCCTAAGTTGGACTAGAACTAATCTTGAGAACCTTCCAACTGTGGAAACCTGAGATTTGTCAAGCGGCTCAGGGATGGGCTCCGGGTCAACGACGGGATTATTATGTGTAGCAACCAAGGCCGTGAACACCTCCAGCTTCGTTCTGATTTTCACTAAGACGTTTCTTCACGTCTACTTCCTCAGTGCATTTCCACAGAATTCAGTTGAAAACCCTTCCAGTTGTTTGGTCAAACTCAATTATGCCAGTTCTCATGAGAACTGCTCAGCAGTCAATCACCCGTAAAGAGAAGCCCACCAACCCTGTTGATATAATCACCCTCCCTCCCTCCCTGTTCCTGTTCTTCCCTCCCTGTTTATTTCACCAGGTTCATTTCACCAGGTTCAAAGTATGTTAGTAACTATTTTTCTTAATCCCATTAACGCACATTAAAACTGTTACTACTAGTAGTAGTAGAAGAAGAAAAAGGAAGCAAAGATAGTTCCAATACTGATGGGCACCTTCTTAAACACCCTCGGTATTGACAAAATCCCCATCAATCAATTGCAAAAAGTATTTGACTTGACTTGGAGTAGCATCCTCCGATGAGAACTTTAGCAGGAACAAAGAACAACAGGTGCCTTCTCCAGGTCCCTGGGAAGGACTCAAGAGATGGACAAAATGCCAAATCCTCTGGCTGACCATCTGACCAACCATATTAAGGTTCTGGCAGTTTTCTTCGGTTGTAACATCCATCTTCCCCACCCACCTGTTTTCCCCTCTACTTGCTTGTCATCAACTTCTGGAGGCAAGCAGTTCCACTGGTCCATTGTTCTTACTATCATGACATTTCTCCTTAGTTGACTAGGTTTGTCCCAAAGGTGCTTTTTCAAGAGGCAACTGGACTTTCTGTTTTTTTTTTCTTTGAAGATGTTTCGCTTCTCATCCAAGAAGCTTCTTCAGAGCTGAAAAAGCGTCTTGGATGAAAAGCAAAACGTCTTCAAAGAAAAAAACAGAAAGTCCAGTTGCCTCTTGAAAAAGCATCTTTGGGACAAGCATGACCTGGAGGATGGAGAGTCTCCGTAGAGATTTTAGTTCCAGGTTGCTTCTCTCCTTGATTAGTTTCCATCCGTTGCTTCTTGTCCTGCCTTCTGGTGCTTTGGGGAACAGGTGGAACCCCCCCTTCTCTGTGGCAGCCCCTCAAATATTGGAAGACTGCTACCGTGTCACCCCTGGTCCTTTTTTCCCCTAGTCTAGGCCTATCTGGCTCCCTCAACAGTTCATCATGTGATTCCTACTCTGTCTTAAAATGCACGATTTTATCTTTTCACAATCTTTTCTTTCCTCCCTCTTGTGGTTACTGTTGAAATAATACTTAAATGTTAGTGTTTTGCACCCTCTTATGGTCAATGTTGAAATAAAGTTTAAATGTAGCACGTTGAAGGCAAATCGGTTAGCAGTATTTCTAATTATCAGAACTGCCTCAAACTTGGGGTTCTAAAGTAAAAATGATCCTCAACTGGAGCCAGTGTGGCACAGTGGTCAGAGTGCAGAACGGAAGGCTACTTCTGCTGACTGCCAGCTGACTGAAATTTGACAGATCGAATCTCACCAGGGTCCAGGTTGACTCAGCCTTCCGTCCTTCTGAGGTGGGTAAAATGAGGACCCAGATTGTTGGGGGTCAAGAGGCTGACTCTGTAAACTGGTTAAGAGAGGGCTGTGAAGCACTGTAAAGTAGTATATAAGTCTAAGTACTAATGCTATTAACTCCTTTGGTGAGAAAGGTACAGTTTACTAGAAGTCAAGTGAATTACAAGAGTGCCTCTCTCTTATTGGTCAAATCCAGACAAGCCAAACCAGACAACACAAACATTTCCAATCCACAACAGATTCCACAATCCACATTCACAGTGACCTTCAGTCAGGTGATCACCATTGCAGTCTTAAATCGGCTAAACGTTGGAAATGCCACCAGACACCTGGATCATATTATCATATGTGGTGGACATCTCTTTAATCAACCTGTCCTGTTCCTGACCCTTTCTATTTTCTCCTCCCCTCCCTGGTCAGTCTCCACTGAATCCTAGGAATTTCTTCGTTCCTAACACTGACCATCCTGAAGTATAAGTTCAGTTGGAGCAACATTGTCAGATTCAAGGTTAGAGCCAGTAGTTTGGAGTAGTTTGGAGAAACGCCCAATCCCACCTCCGACTGGCCCCGCCAACCCCATCTCTTCTCTGCCTCCCACTGAGTCCCAGATGATCGGCTGGGTCTCCTTTGGTTGCCCTGCACAGGAGAACGGAGCTGGAAAGCAGGTCAGTGGGGTGGGGAGGGAAGGGGGATTTTGCAGTATATCCTTCCCCTGCCAGGCCCACCGAGCCACACCCACAGGACCAGTAGTAAAAAAAAATTGAATCCCACCACTGATCCAGATCATGGTTGTCCTAAAAGGTGCTTCTTCAAGAAACAACTGCACTTTCTTGGGCTTTTCTTGAAGATGCTTCACTTCTCACCCAAGAAGCTTCTTCAGTTCTGAAGACATGTCTTGGATGAGAAGTGAAACATCTTCAAGAAAAAACAAAGAAAATCCACTTGTCTTTGGAGAGGAAAAAAAAAGGCACTTTGGGGACAACAGCTCCAATCCAGATATTCCATCTGGGAAGTTTTGTACCAGCCTTCCAAGGTGGCACTGCCGGAGGGAGGCAGTGCCAGCCCGTCCTAAACAGGAGGTTCAGCCGTGACAAGATTGGCCTGCAAAAGACATTCAACTTTCCAAAGAAGCTAAAACTCCCAGGAGCAAATTTGGGGCAGGGAAGCTGAATCTTTCCTCTCCCTCCAGGTAAGTGATTTGCATACGATGCAGACTGAGTCACCTGATTGTGAGGTCTCAGCCAGAGAGGTGAGGGGGGCAGTGGGAGCCACCAGTGGCCGGGACCAGGTCTTTTGTCTTGGTTGAAGCCAAGCAGGGAAGTGTCTGGCATGCAACATAAGGATGCTTTCTGGGTGACACTCCTACTTGTTTACTTCCAAGCCGGTAACTTCTGCTACGGTTTTTGTTTGACAGGCAGCTGGGGGGTGGGGGCAGGAGCTTGGCCCATTTACACTCCCTCTCAGTCGAGGTTCAGAACCAGAGCAAAAAACAGGAATCCATACTTGGGGTCAATGCTGTACAGCTCAGGGATTGTGGGAAATAGTTCCTGCTAGAATGAAACAAGTCTGGAAAGTTGGGTTCCAATCTCAACCCAGGCTACTCAATGTTACCAAGCTGTTTATCTCCCCAGAGTAGGCAGAAATGCCTCTTTTTTTGTGCTAATTGCTGGAAGAAGACAATATGCCTTTCACTAGAAACAGCACTTAATCCCTTCTATGAATGACTGGCTAACCAGGTGGTTGCAAAATGCTTCTGTGCTCCAAAGAATTTCCTGCCTTAAAAGCAAAGGTCAGATGTGAATATTTTTATTGCCGGTTCTGTGGGCGTGGCTAGGTGGGAGTGGCCATGTGACTCGGTGGGTGTGGCTTCTTTTACTTCTTCCGCAGCCACACACACACACACATATCCCCGCTCCTTTTTTGACCCCTCCTGGGGCTCAAGGCAGCAGCCTCCTGGGTGAAGCAGTGAGACAATGAGGGGGATCCCGGCACAGCTGATCGTTGGAACAGCTGATCGTCGGGAGGAAAAAGAAATACTGGTTCAGCCGAACGGTAACATCTTTACTATCGGTTCAGCTGAACCGGGCCGAACCAGTAGAGTGCCTCCACTGCTTAAAAGTTAAAATCTCCTTCAAACGGGACACTTCTCAAGCTATAATAGTCTTCGACATAATACTAACATCCCAAATTTGGGCTTATATATGCATAGAACCTACATTTTGATTTTACAAGGGTTGAGTGGTGAAGGCCCCAAACTAAGCCAAGAGACGGTGAGTTCTACTCCCGCCTTACCTATTAAAGGGGTTGGGGGGGATTTTGGGCCAGTCCCTCTCTCTCAGCCCAAGCCACCTCACAGGGTGGTTGTGGAGAAAATAGGAGGAGTATTAAGCATGTTTGCCATCTTGAGTTACATTTGTAAAAATAATAAAAGTGGGATATAAATTAAATAAATAAATGAAATACCAAGTCAGAATAGATTCTCGCTACCATGGACCGAACACCATTCAGTGTTTTGTTGGCCATGATCTTTGGATATCCATTCTTAGTCCAAGTATGTTCCTTCGTTTTTTTAATGTGAAATACAATATATTTAACTAGTTACAACTAATGGATGAAATATTAAAAAGCAGTAACTTCCACAACATTTAAAATCCCCAATTCATCATCTGCCTTGCGTTCTTTTATTCTTTTTTCACTTTGTCTTTTATATTGAGTTTATGTGGCAGGGTTTAAGGGTCCAATAAAAGAAACCAGAAACCAGAGTGGCTTGGATAATGTGTCGCTTTTTGCTTCTAAAGCCTTTTTTTCCTCTTCTCAGTTCTCACAGAAACCTCGGCCATACAACTGAATGGCGTTCTGGGGGAATCCGTCACTTTCCAGATCAATGACTCCAAACCCTTTGCAACCATTTCCTGGTCCAAGACTGAGAAAAAGGACAGGGTCAGGGTCTTCGCCCTGGTGGCCCCCGGCAATCCCTGTAAAATTCTCGTCCCCATCCAAGCCTTCAAACAGCGCATCAGCTCCTCCAAGGACTGCCGGAATCTGCAGCTCAGCCATCTCAGCCGAGAGGACATTAACAGATACACGGCAAACATCGTCTTAACAACTTCAGAGACAATCAACGAGCACTTTGACCTGAAAGTTTACAGTGAGTGCTGCAGACGCGCAAGGGCGGAGAAGAGCAACTAAGAGGGTCAGGGGTCTGCAGGCTACCGTGTTTCTCACAAAATAAGGCCGGGCCTTATTTTGTTTTTGTTGACCCCCGAAAAAACGGCTAGGCCGTCTTTTCGGGGGTGACTTAATTCCCCTCCTTTGCATCCTGGGGCGGGCAGGTGGCGACGGTTTGGATGTTGCCTTCCAAAGGATACAGGGAACACGTTACAAGTGGGAGGAGATGATGGATGATAGGAGTGATGAGAAGATGAATATTGATAGTGATGTAGACTTTGCAAATAGTCGAACAGTGTGGAATGCAACAATTGTGGTTGGCCAACAAACCACATCCCCATAGCAATAGCATTTAGACTTATACATCGCTTCACAGTGCTTTCCAGCCCTCTCTAAGCGGTTTACAGAGTCAGCCTCTTGGCCCCCAACAATCTGGCTCCTCCTTTTACCCACCTCGGAAGGACGGAAGGCTGAGTCAACCTGGAGCCAGTCAGGATCAAACTCCTGTCTGTGGGCAGAGTTAGTCCCAATGCTGCATTTTAACCACAGGAAGGAAGGAAGGAAGGAAGGAAGGAAGGAAGGAAGGAAGGAAGGAAGGAAGGAAGGAAGGAAGGAAGGAAGGAAGGAAGGAAGGAAGGAAGGAGTTGTTTAAATGAGTGGTGGCATTCAGGAAAAAACTCCCCTTGTGTCTAGTTGTCCTGGTGTGCAGTGCTCTATAGCATCGTTTTGAGGGTAGGAGTTGAAACAGTTTATGTCTGGGATGTGGGAGGTCTTAAATCTTTCTTCCAGCTCCTGATCGTTTCACTTGCTGTCCTTCACCCCTCCTGTCCTTTCTGTCTCCTGCTCAGGACGGCTGCAGAGCACAGACCTGTCCATCAAGTGCAAAATCAGTAGAGGTCAGACAGAACTGTTCCACCTGATGTGCTCTGTGGGGAAATGGGAGGACCAGCTGGACCTGCAGTGGTTTGTGGCAGAGGGCATTGCCTCGCATGTCACCCACGAGAGTTTGCTGACCATCAACTACACCAGCAGCAAAATCTTCGACCAGGAGGTCAGCTGCAAGGTGGAAAACCCTGTTAGCCAGGTATCCAGAAACATGACGCTCAGTGAAGCGTGTCCACGTAAGTGGTGGTCATCTTAAGGAGTCTTTAGGGTGGCTGGCTGGGGAGAGAGCTGAAAAGGGTCGGCCTTGGGTGTGGTTTGAGGAAGGAGCAGCTCTCCACAATGACTGTGGAATACAACAGTTGCGGTTGGCCAAAAAACCCACATCCCCGTAGCACCGGCACTTAGACTTATACACCGCTTCACAGTGCTTTCCAGCCCTCCCTAAGCGGTTTACAGAGTCAGCCTCTTGCCCCCAACAATCTGGGTCCCCATTTTACCCACTTTGGAAGGACGGAAGGCTGAGCCGACCTGGAGCCTGGTGGGATTCGAAGTGCCAATTTGCTGGCAAACTGCAATCAGCAGTACTGCACTCTAACCACGGCACCACCGCGGCACCACGGCACCAATTTTCCTTCTACCGAAGTCACAAATTTTGGAAGAGTCCCAAAGCTGCTTTTCTAAAAGGCAACTGGACTTTCTTGGGGTTTTTTTTATCCTTGAAAACGTTCCGCTTCTCGCCCGGGGGTGGGCTGCTACTGTTCTGCCCCATTCAGGTGAACCGGTACCGAACCACTAGCTAATTTTATGGCTGGTTCCACGAACTGGCAAATCCCACCCCTGGCTGGCCTCGCCCACGGCACCTTGCCCCTCCCAGGAGCCCCCACGTGGCCTGTTTCGGATCCCAGGTAAGTACAGTGTCCCTGCAGAGGCTCAAGGAAGGCAAAACAACAGGCACACTGAGAGCCTTTGCACCAGAGATAAATCCAATCACACACGGCCAATAAAGATGTCTATTCTATTCTGTTCTGTCCTGTTCAATTCCAGGGGGGGGGGTCTCCTCCAGGGTCCCATGGCTGAGACTGCCACACAGGGAGGGGTGTTGGTAGGGGCCCAGCACTCTCCTCTCCTTGGCAGACTCCCCTGATAATCCACCGGGTACCCATGGGGACCCCCAGGGCTTCAGTGCTGGCATCCCAGGGAGTGGACCTGGAAGTGCTCCCCCTCGGAGACAGGCAACCAGTCTGGTGCAGGGTGGGGCTTAAAGCAGGTAACCACCCCCTTGGAATGCAGCTAGAAATATTGCAACCTTCTTTCCTTCCACCTCCCGAATTCATCCGTATTTTTCACAAGCTACTGAGACGCTTCTAGACAGGCGAGCAGCCCAGGGGTCAGCTTTGGAAGCCATGTTGCTTGGAAGCTTTGAGGCTGCCAGATTCAGTGCCTGGGAATTTGGGAGGCGGGGGGGGATTTCTTAGAGAGGTGGAAGATTAGACTGAACAACATTCTTTCTCGGAGTGTCAAGGACATGTCGCCCTGCACCTGGAGAGGAGTGTCCGGAGGAATGTCTCCAGTTCAGACGACGTTTGATTGGGCCATGGGATGGACTAATAGGTGCAAGGGATGGAGTTTTGATTTTCAGTTACGAAGGGAAAATCGAGAACTCTCAGATTCAGGTTTTCCCAGAAGTGCCAATATGACAACTCTAATAAAATGGAACACTGAGAAAATGTTCGTCTCGGAGTTTAATGGTTTGGAGTTGATTAGTTGGAACACTGACCCCCTGCTTAAAAATAGAATTCTTTATTGGCCAAGTGTGATTGGACACACATGGAATTTGTCTTGGTGTAAATGCTCTCAGTGTGCACTCAAAGCAACATAATAATTATAATTATCGTTATAATAATAACGATAACAATAACAATAACAATAACAACAATAAGAGGGGTCAAGTAGAGAAACTGAGAAGGATAATAATAGCAATAGTAATAATAATACAGCCTTACTGCATGGGTAGATATGCTTAAACCTAAGACACTGTGGTGAGGATCAAGTGTCCACAGGGATGGCACGGGGAAAAAGTGCGGAAGGAGATACTTCTTCCCGGCTCCTTCACTCTATCCCCCTGAAAGCAACATCCCTCAGCCATCTTGAAGTTCAGGCCAGCTTCGTGTCCCTCAGAGGCCTTGCAGCCTCCTCCAGAGTCTCCCTCCCTCTGGTCACATCTGCCCATCCCAGCAGAGCGGACAGTGGAGGTCCACTCCAGGTGCCCTCCCTGAAATGCCACCCGCTGGTTGGGCCTGCCTGGAAGGAGCCGCCTTTTCTGGGTCTGCTCCTACCCTCTGCCCAAGATCCAGCAGGACCCTAACCTTCTCTTTTTGGCTTTCTGGAATCTCCGTCAAGATTTGGCCCTTCACCAGGCTTGGGGGGTGGAATCCTGTGAATGGCTGCTGGGGCATCGCAAGGAGTTTGGGAACATAGACGGCAGAAAAATAACTTTGGAAGGGACCTTGGAGGTCTTCTAGTCCAACCCCATGCTACAGCAGGGGAGCCTATACCACTCCAGACAATTGGCTGTCCCGTCTCTTCTTGAGAACCTCCAGACCTTCTGGAAAGAAGCCGGACCGTTGGTGAATTGTTGAGGACATTTCTAGGTTGCTTCGCCCTTGGATGAGTTTCCACCCGTTGCTTCTTGTCCTGCCTTCAGCGCCGTGGGGGGATTCGAAATGTTTTACTACTGGTTCTGTGGGCGTGGCTTGGTGGGCGTGGCTTGGTGGGCATGGCTTTTTTGGGGGGGGCAGCCACCACCCCACCCACCCATTTTGGGGGCCTTCCTGGGCCTCAGAGGAGTCTTAGGGGGCTCCTCCCTCCATTTTTAGCCTTCCTGGGCCGAATCCCGGCACAGCTGATCATATGAACAGCTGATTGTCGGGAGGGAAAAGAAAGAAATAGCTTAAGGGTCCAGCGTCAGGTGGGCGGGGTCAGTGAGCATCAGGTGGGCGGGGCAAGCGAGCCGGGGCTACTGGGTGACCGGGTCGGGGGTGGAGGGGCATGGCCAGCCAGAACTTACTACCGGTTCAGCGACCCATGCCAAATCCTTACTAGTGGTTCGTCCGAACCGGTTGAATACCACCACCGCTTCAGGGGCTTTGGAGAATAATTTGACCCCCTTTTCTCTGGGGCAGCCCCTCAAATTCCCTCAACCGTTCGTCATATAATTTAGCTTCCAAGCCCTTAAATCATCTTTCTTGTTTTTGAGGCTGGCGGTTTTTATCCTTGTGGCGAGCCACAACAGAGTTGTACTCTAGGAAACCTGTCGAGTAAAGAAAGGAAAGGTTTCGCACAATTATCCTGTTCGTGCAAGAATGATTAATACACTCTCTGCTTTCCCCTCCCCCAGAATATCAGAGATCTGAGATCAAAAAGAACATGGTGGCCAAAGTCATTGTTGCTGGCCTTTCCTTTTCTTGTGTCATCGTTATTGCGTTCATCGCGTGGCTGAGCCCATGCAACGCCAGGCGCCTGCAGTGTCCAGACACGTCTTTGTCCAGGACTGCTGAAGCAGCCCAGCCGAATCCAGAAAGCCCTCTTCCTCCACCAGAGCAGCCACCGGGATGAGAGAGGTGGGCCCAAGGAGCTGTGAGGAGGGGGCTTCCCATGTGAACAAAGTAATAAACATTCACACCGGTTCTTCCAAGGATCCCCACCTACCCTGGTGTCCTAACTCCAGTTTCCCTTTTCTGAAACATAACCCAGCCTGTTCTACTGAAGCAGTTTCTTCTTCTTCTTCTTCTTCTTCTTCTTCTTCTTCTTCTTCTTCTTCTTCTTCTTCTTCTTCTTCTTCTTCTTGTTCTTCTTCTTCTTCTTCTTCTTCTTCTCCATTATTATTATTATTATTATTATTATTATTATTATTATTATAATTATTATTATTAACTTGATTTATTAAACATGAAACTCAGTCAACTGAACATTCAAAAATGCATCACAAATACCATTGACTGGTGCTAATGGTTCATACGGGTTGCTGCCAGCGTCCTAGGTGTCAATCAAGTACCTTCTTAAGATGTATGATGTTCCGGGAGCGCAGAAGGTTTTTTGCAGTTCCATTGGTGTTGTTGCAGGAAGTTGCGATTTCTTGATGTATTTTATAAAATTCTTGGTCACGGTACCAAGTGCCCCGATGACAATGGGTATCACAATTACATGTTTCATCCATAATCGTGTAGTTTCGATGACTAGGTTGCGATATTTTGTTATTTTTTCCAGTTATTTTTCTTCGACTCTGGCATCTCCTGGTACCACGATATCAATAGATTGTACATTTTGGTTTTCGATAACTGTGATATCTGTCATGTGTTCCAAATGACGATCCGTCTGTATTCGAAAGTTATTATTATTGTTATTATTGTTGTTGTTATTATTGTTATTCAGAAAAAACAACAGTGTACACAGCAAATGAAATAACTATGCTAGATTTATTATCACAAATCACTAGTTGAACACTTCCCAAGCAGTTAGGACTGCATGATGTCTCGGCGGGTTATGCGAGCAAGTCCCAGTAAAGTGGCCTTCTGCAGCTGACCAGTGGTGATCTTGTCAGTGCCAATTGTTTTTAAGTGCTTGCCTGGGTCTTTAGGCACAGCACCCAGTGTGCCCAGTACCCCTGGAACCACCTGCACTGGTTTATGCCAGACTCTCTGCAGTTCGATTCTCAGGTCCTGATATCTGGTGACTTTTTCAAGTTGTTTCTTGTCGATTCTTCTGTCACCAGGTATGGCCATGTCGATGATCCACATTTTTTTCTTCTCCACAATTGTGACATCTGGGGTGTTGTGTTCCAAAACTTTGTCAGTCTGTATTCGGAAGTCCCACAGTAGTTTTTGCATGCTCATTTTCGGCCACTTTTTCAGGCTTATGATCCCACCAGTTCTTTGCTGCAGGCAAAGTGGTAGTTGCGACACAAGTTCCAATGGACCATCTGAGCGACTGTGTTGTGACGTTGTTTGTAGTCAGTCTGAGCGATTGTCTTGCAAGTATGTTGCTCAGTATGTGACGATGGTTTCGTCCACTTCTTTGCAGAGTCTGCATTTGGGGTCATCAGCAGATTTTTCTATTCTGACTTTGATTGCGTTTGTTCTGATGGCTTGTTCTAATTATAATTGTTGTTGTCGTTGTTATTACACAGTCAGCCAGATGTTCAGGCTGGGTTTGGCACTTTCGCCTGTCTATCGAGTTCTTACCAAGGACCCGGGAGAGGGAAATCTGGTGGTTTGACAGCGTTTCAGATCTCGTCGCAGGGTGGAAACTGTTCCCAGTAAAGCTGCCTTCTGCAATTGACTGATGGAAAATCTGTCAGTGCCTGTGGTGTTCAAGTGGTCTGGCAAAGGTTTTGTATGCCCTGGTTTGCAGTTCGATGTTACCGGAGAAGAAACTTCGCAAAATTAGGTTAACCACTTTTCGTGCCTTTTTGGTAATGCTGTTACAGTGACACGCTCTGGGGCTTGGATCATTTGAAATGAATTAACGCCATAATGTTTCCGATTGCTACTTATGGCTGGGAAACCTGGACTCTTTTCAAAGAGCCAAAAGGAGAAGCGTGGGCACCTTGGAATCGCGATGCTGGAGGTGGCTCTTACGCATCCCGCAGACAGCGAAAATCACAAACAAAAACCAAACCTCACCCCAAAATACCCCTGGAAGCCGAGATCGCTAAGCAGGGGCTGCCTTACTTTGGTCGTGTCAGGCAAGCTAACTTCAAGGGAGTCGTGCCGGGAACAACCAGTGGAAAAAGGAGAAGCCCCACCCCCCAGTACCCACTAGCTGGACACTATAAAGGACAGCACCGTGATGGCCCTGGCGGATCTGAAGGAGGTGGTGTGGGTCAGAGGGGCAGGGAGAGGGCTGAGCCATAGGGTGGATGCAGGCCTGGGTCGGCTTAATGGCTGACAACAAACGACAGTGTCAGGATTCCAGCAATCGTCCCAATTAAATCATGATTCTTGAGCCAAACTTCAAAAAACTGAGTTGAAAGGAGGCATTTGACATTTCTTTGGGGAGGGGGCATTTAGGCTTGTAGGTCTCAGAGGTCTTCATGCTTTCTGTTGTGGCCCACCAGTGTCCAGTGGCGCTGGCGGCAGACTTGGACAGTGAGGAGGTTGGGGAGGAACATGGGCCAGTCCTGGAGTCTGGGGAAGGCTCTGATGAGGGGGCCAGGGCCATCTGACATTATCAGCTGAGATCAGTGGGGAAGAAGAACAGCTGGAGCCTGTTCCCAGGGTGCGCATGCACAGAGCTGCCAGGAGAGGGGAACAGTTAAGGAACAAGGGTCGACTTGGGAGTAAAAGCAAAGGTGGACGATGAATGGCCCCTTCCATTGGAAATAAAGAGGAGCGAAAGGGGAGGGGTGTTTGCAGGAGACAATTAGTTTGTTTAATTAGCGTGAAGATTTGTTCGTGACTCTCAGAGACTCCTTGCCAAGTATTTTCTTGTACAGCATTGCGTTTGGAAGCTATCGGCCTGGCAACTCTCCAAGCCTGATAAGGTCTGTGGTTGCAATTCGCCCTTGAAAGACCGTTTGCCGGGACTTTGCTGGATGTGAATGGGAGGGATCCATATTGATAAGCAGGGGGGTTTTGTTGGGGCAAGTCTGCTTCATGATTTGGTGAACCCCAAGTTTCCTCATTTGGGGTGGCTGTAAAGGGCAGAAAGGAACCCCCCTCATGTAGGGGGCCATTGGGTGACACCCCCCTCTCCAACACAGTCAAGTCCGTCTGCTCCATCCCGTGAAATAACCTGCAGCGATTCCAGGTTCGTTTCTTTTCCTTTATTTATTTTTTTCTAGAATATAAAACTACACATTTCCCCAAGCGTCATACAGAGAGAAGGGGAGGGGGGGTCCTTTGCCCCAGTCCTGGAGGTGGGAGGGGGGGGGCTGCAGAAACGCTGGCGAGCTAGACGGGCCCGTAGAACTGCCGATAAGCCTCCTGGAAGCCGATGTGGTCGGCCAACTCATCGCAGGCGGGGCTGAGCTCACAGACCTCCCGCTGGGCCTCAAGGGGGTTCACGGCCACTTGGGGGGCAGCCCCATAGCCACTGCGGAGGAAGCAACAGGGAGAGGGTGATTGGGGGAGGCCACGAGGGCGGGGGAGGGGCTTTCGCTGGGACGGGGCTTGGTCACTCTGCGGTGGAAGGCAGGGAGGCAAGGAAGCGAGTGGGGGGGGTGCCCAGGGGAGACGGAGGGCTTGGCACCTACCGGTGAACATCTCCTCTGCAGCCTCCCCCTCTCTCTCTTCCTCTCTCTCTTCTCTTCTCTTCTCTCTCTTTCTTCCTCCCCCTCTCTTCCTCTCTCTCTTTCTTCCTCTCTCTCTCTCTCTCTCTCTCTCTTCCTCTCTCTCTCTCTCTCTCTTCTCTCTCTCTCCCTCTCTCTCTTTCTTCTCTCTCTCTCTCTTCCTCTCTCTCTCTCTTCCTCTCTCTCCCTCTCTCTCTCTCTTCCTCTCTCTCCCTCTTCCTCTCTCTCTCTTCTTCTCTCTCTCTCTCTTTCTTCCTCTCTCTCTCTTCCTCTCTCTCTCCCTCTCTCTTCCTCTCTCTCTCTGATGATAGATGATAGACAGATAGATGGATGGATGGATGGGTGGATGGATGGATAGATAGATAAGAGAGAGAAAGAGATGAGAGATAGATAGATAGATAGATAGATAGATAGATAGATAGATAGATAGATAGATAGATAGATAGATAGATAGATGGATGGATGGAGGGTGAGAAGATAGATGGCTACGATAGATAGATCAGCTTTCCTCCCAGAGTTGTGGCTGCTCTGTCACTGGAGGTTTTTAAGAAGAGACTGCATAGCTATTTGTCCAAAGTGGAATAGGGCCTCCTGCTTGAGCAGGGGGTTGGACTAGATGACCTCCAAGGTCCCTTCCAACTGTTCTATTCTCTCTCTCCTGCCCCCCCCCGCCAAAACCAGCCTCTGCCTCCCCTGGATTTTCTCCTAGAGCAAAGGGCTCCCGTTTCTTGCCCTGGGTAAGGGGGAGATTTCTCTCCATTTTGAGGCCCCAGCCCCATTTCTTGAACCCGGCTGCTTCTAGAATCTCAGCCAGAGCTTCTTGCAAACGAGAGTCTGGCTTTTAACCAGGATTCCTTCTGGGCAGCAGGCTAGGCTAGATGGCCTCAAAGGGTCCTTCCGCTCAAGGTTTCTGACGCCCCCACCCAAACCCCCAAATTGGGGCTTCTCGCAGCAATGTGGAAGTGCCCATGGAGTCCAATTGCAAGGGGGCGGTGGGGGGTGGTGGTCTGGGAATTGAGGGGGGTTGCAGACTGAATCCCCCTGGGAAATTGAGGGAGGGGAGAGGGTGGGTCAGCCGGCCGGCCCCTTTCCCGTACCTGTTGTAGTTCCTCTTCTGTCGCTTCACGATTTCAGCCCCCTCTCGCTTGGAGACAAAAGCTGCAGGGAAGGAGCGGGGTGTTTAGGACAGGGGAGGAAGGGGGGCAACTGGGAAACCCTTTGCTTCCAACTGGGAGGCTTTTGTCCGGTTCTAGTCCTCATGGGGTCCGCAGAAGGAAGAGGCGGCCGGCTTCTTCTTAAACCCTCCCTGCAGAGAGCGGGGCAAGAAAAGGGCACCCAGCCCACTCCCCACCCGAGCCAGGTGAGGGGGCATCACCGCTCCTGTCCCGTCCCCCCTCCCCTCTCTCTCGCGCTTCAAGCCCGGGCCAAAGGGCGCCGCCCCCGACTTGCAGGGCAGGGGCTGGGTGAGGGGGGGTCTCTGCCTGGCATGGCTCCATGTAGAGGAGAACCCCCCCCCCTCCGCCCTCCAAGGGGGCAGCGCCAGAGGGGCGCCCGGAATCTGCAAAGGCTGAAGGTGCCGGCAGGTGCCCGGAGGCGCCTCAAGGCTGCTCCCCTTCTGGGCCGGGGGGTGGGGGGGGACCGGGGTGGGGGGGTCGTAAGGGAAGGTGCTCCGACTCACCTCCCGACTTGGGCGGCCCGTCGGCCCTCCGGGCGTGCTCGACCTCTGCAAAAGAGGAGGGGGGAGGTCGGCTCAGCGAGGAGGCAGCCTTGTCCGGGGGGGGGCTCGCTGGGTTTGGGGAAGGGGAGCCCGAGGGGGGGCAAGGAGGGAAGGGCGCTGCCGGCGGGAGAAGCCCCTCTCCTCCTGCCCGCCCTCCCCAAGCGGCTCTCCTCGTCCCGGGGCCCCCGGGGAGACCCTCGCCCCCTTTACCTGGCCGGGCGAGGCCGAGCGCGGCCAGGGCGCAGAGAGCGGCCAGCAGAAGGACGTTCATGGCGAGGTCTGGGATGCTCCGGGCGGGTCTCTGGCCTCGGCTGCCCGGCGCCCCCTTTATCCTCGCCCGGCCTCCGGGGGCGTTGCGGGAAAGCTGCCAGGCTCCGGGGCCGGGGGAGGCGGGGAAAGGCGGGAGCCCCGCCAAGCGCGGAGTTTTGGGGGCGGGGGGCGGCGGCTCTGGCGGAGCTCCGAGCCCTTGGTGGGGGTGGGGAGGAGAGCCTCCTCCCAGGTGGGGCGTAAGGGGAGGCGAACAAGTTGAGGGAGTTTTCTTTGGAGGGAAACGCAGAGGTCAGCTTGGAAGTCGTCTGGGCTCCTTCCAGACTCGTCCTAAAAAGTTGCAAAAGTGGAGGAAAACTTGGCAACTTTCAAGACGTGGGGGGACTTCAACTCCCAGATTCCCCCCGCCCCCCCCCAGCCAGCCAGCAGGGCCGGCTGGAGATTTCTGGGAGTTGAAGTCCCCCCATGGCTTAAAGGTTGCCAAGATTGGGGGCCTCTGGACCTTGAGCATCACCCAAGAGACACGCCCAGGTGCGACGGAAGCCTCCCTAAAATGTGTGTGCGGGGACGGGGCTTCCGTTCCGCCCTCTTGACTGTATCCCGAGGGTGCCCTCTGGGCTAGGAAGGTGGCCGGGGAGGGGTGGCAGGCCAGGTCCCCCGCATGCCCACCTGCCTTGCAAGTCCCCGGTTGGCCCCTTCGGCTCCCTGGCTGTCCTGCCCAAAGATCGGAGGTTGCCCTGCGCTCTGCCTCTCCGGGGACCGGCGCCCTCCCGGCCTTGCCAGGGGCAGAGGCTGGACTCCCAGGGCCGCTCCTGTCCAGCCGGGATTTCCACAGAAAACCCCACGAAAGTTGAAGCGCTCAAACTCAGGGTGACTTTTAGGGCACTCAGTTGGGGGCTTTCTAACGTCGATGATGGGCCTTATTGATCAATGTTTTTTATTATTTTACTGCCTGGATTTAGGCATTGCTATCATTTCATTCTGTGCCCTTTCAGTTGCTTGGTATCTTTTTTTCAAGAATTGGTCTCAGGAAAAGAAAAGAAAAAAAAACAAATTTCCTTTTAAATTGCCGCTTTTATTTTATTGCACATCTTGATTGGTTGATGTGGTACCCAAAAGATTTTGCCCATCCTGGTTCTTCAGGCACCTGTAATGTAACCTGTTCCTGTAATGGCATCTCAAGCGTCCATCTAAACTTACTTTCCTTCCTTCCTTTTTCTTTCTTTTCTTTTTTCTTTCCTTCTTTCTTTCTCTCTCTCTCTTCTTCCTTCCTTCCTTCCTTATTAAAATGTTGTGCCACACATCTACAAGGTGACTCTGGGTGACTTACGTTATAAACGAAATAAAAATAATTAAAACACCTTAAAACCATGCAGATTAAAATATTATTTTAAAAAACTTGACTAGAAAACCGAGAGAAACCGATGGCAGAATGGGGAGCCTGTTAGCAAGGCGGAAACCTGGAAAGAAAAGGTGATCCCTGAGGCAACCTTGAAGTACAGGTTGTTCATTTAGTGACCGTCCAGAGTTACATTGTGGCCATTTTTCACACTTACGGCCGTTGCAGCCTCCCCGTGGCCGTGGAATGGAACTTCCACCCCTCGGCAACTGGCTCATATTACGACGGCCACAGTGTCTCCTGGGCCCATGTGATTCCCTTTTGTGACCTTCCGGCAAGTAGAGTTAACGGGGGAGCCGAATTCACTTAACAACCGTGTTACTAACTTAACAGCTGCAGTGATTCACTTAACAACGGTGGCAAGGAAGGTCCTAAAATTCTTCCCTTACGAAATGCCTCGCTTAGCAACACATAAGTTGGGCTCCATTGAGGGCAAGGACTCCTGGGGTCAACCTCCAGGAATCCTCCTTCTGCCGGTCTTTCTGGCTGCCATAGAAACGGGGGAGATGAATTGGGCTACGGGGGCAAGAGTGCTGGAGGCTTGAGAAAGTGAGCTGTAAAACTTGAGGAAACTTAAGTCTTGACTCTGCTTACTGCGGGCAGCTGTGGCTTCTTATCCATTCAGGCCGAGGCCAACCGTCCTGGCGAGCCAGAGGTCTGAAACACGACCTGAAGATGCTCCACACGACATTATGCACGTCTCAGGTTGGATGGCCAGTTTGAATTATTGGGGGGGACGGGGACAGACGGACACATTGCCATAGCTGTATTTTCACGCCGAATGCCTCAGACCTTGAATTCTTCTGATGCTACCACTTTGAAGTCCTTTCCTCCATAACAACGGAGTCTTTCTTGGATTTTGAACGGAGCCTCACCTGACAGCTGGTGCTCGGTTCTCTGGACCAAAACTGGTTAAACTGGCCGGCTTCCATCTTTCCTCCCGCTTGGAAGCCACGGTGGTTACTGTCAGACGGACAGCGCAGAGTGCAGCCCCTGCGCTTGTCTCGTTTCAGGGTGGCACCGGTTTTCGTGGGACAGGGACCCAGAGGAAGGGGGCTGGCCTTTGGCCCAAGAACGCTGGACCGGAGTGAGGCCAGGAGGGGGAAAGGCCCTGGGGCTGTAATTACCAGCAATTACCCGCAGGGTTTGTGCAGATCGGGCCTGGGCCAAAGCGAGGGAAGCCTGTGATTTCAGTCGCCGCTTCCTCGTCCTTTCCCCGCCTGGCATCCTGTCCGGGGCAGCCGCACGGCTGAACTCTGAGCCCTGGGACGGCTTCCAGATCCGGGGAGAGGAAACTGGGGGGCTCCCTTGCATCAGACGCCCAGCCCCGGCCGGTGCCGAGTCGCCGCTCTGAATGCCACGTGGGCCTGTTTTCCTCCGCTTCAAACCTGGGCGGTGCCCGAGAGAGGAAGAATAATGACAGGCTGGGCTTTGACGGCTGGACGTTACTCATTCCCCAAATGCAGGGCTTCTTTGGGGGGGCCTCCCATTCACCCCGGGCCTCTGGCCGAGTTTGCAAGGCGCAAAACGCAACCAGAGATGTAAAACGATGAATTTCCTGGCCCCGCTGTATCCTGCCTAGCAAGCGGGGGCCAAGCCAGCCGAATACCAGGCCCGGCCTGCGCCTCCATCCACCCCACACGTCCCTCGAGGCAGACGTGGCACCGAGAGCAGCCACTGTTCCCCCTCCCAGCCTGGAGGATGCTCAAAACTCCAAAACAACCATTTGGTACTACGAGTTCAGCTGTCCTAATGAAGGTGGCCGCCTTCGCCGCCTGGGAACGGAAATGCAAACCGCTCTGAATTATTGGGAGCAGAAGGTAGTGATTTCAACCAAATGTAATCAAATAGTTGAGCTAACATAATAGGAGAGGCTCCAACACGCAACTGAAGAAGCCTGAAGGAACCTTAAATGTCCACTGCTGGTGGCTCAAGGGGCCACCAGGCTTGACCCCAAGAGGCCTTGGGTGCAGAATACAGAATAAGAGTTGGAAGGGGCCTTGGTGGGGCTCTAGTCCTTTTGGACCTTGGGGACCACCAAACTCATAATTTTAAATCCAGGGGGGCCACTAATATGAATTTTGGCCAGTTGTGGCTTGCTGACGTTGGTGAGAGAAGAGAGATCTGATCTAACCTCTCCCTCCCTCCCATTCTCCCCCCTCACACACACACACACACAAACACAGGGGTGGGATTCAAATTTCTTAACCAATTCTTGGGCAGGGCCTGATTTGTGGGTATGGCTTAGTGGTCATGTGATTGGCTGGGCGTGGCTTGTATGTAAATAGTATAAATGTTTATGTCAATATTGAATTTTTTTATAAAGAAACAAAACTTTTACCCCAACTCAGGCAAAGCAGGCAGGCAGATTGAGTTCCTCAGAATCACAGGTTTACTTAGAGATCTGTGTTTCTGCCATCGGCTACCGGAGTCTAACAACTGACAAATGGAACCTTCGGTCCTAAGGGAGGTTCGGCTCTGCTTAAAGACGAGCTAGAAAGCAAGAAATCCAACCATTCCCTGCTTTCTAGCTCATCTAAATCTCCTGGCACAGCAGAACAGCTGATGGTCAGGGGGAAAAAAGGAAAATAGCAATTTAGCAGGCAGGTTTGCCGGGTAAGGAGTGAGCGGGCCATGTGGGCTGCGCAGCCTTGTGTCCCCGTGCAGCCTGGATTAATTGCTTTGGGGGGCGGGGGAGGATTTCTCTGTGGACCACCAAAATTTTCTCCACCGGTTGGCGACCACTGCACTAGTGCAGCCCCTCCTCAGGCAGGAAACCCTATAAAGTGATGGTTAACCTTTTCAGCACCAAGCGCCCAGAGCGTGTGCATCCCAAAAGTGCAATATGCACGCATCCCCAAGCATGTGCATGCATCTCCCATGTATGCATGCGCATCCCAATGCATGCACCCCTCCCCCTGCACAAATGTGCAGCAGAACTGAGCTGGGGCGATGGCTCGCCATGGCCAGAGAGGGTTTCCCCTCACAGCTTTCTACCATCAGACAAACGGCTGTCGGTTTCTTCTTAAAAGCCACCTGTGACGGGGCACCCAGAGCTTCTGGAAGGAAGCAGTTCCAGGTTGTCCCGTTCCAAGTTTCTCCTTCGTTCTAGGTTGCTTCTCTCCTCGTTTCCACCCACTGCTTCACCTTCTGCCTTCAGGACAGGCAAGACTGTTCCCCTCCTGTCCAGGTTTACCCTCTGGTGGCTATTCATTATATTGAAATAAAAATATAGGCGGCTGCAACTTACAGCCATGGAGATTTCCCAAGGAAGGAGACAATTGTTTGCACATTTTATAGAGCTGTGGTTGCCAGGACTTTGGGATCCAAGTCCATTCAACATTTAGCAGCTACGTGCAAACGTGTTGGCTGCATTAACTGCAGTTCATCTTTTTAGGGCTTAGCAGGCAGATAATCCTTACCTCTTACGATAGGTAAGAACGTTATTGATTTGGTAGTTCTCAAATGTGAGGATCTGGTACCAAAATATAGGTTTGTGAGGAAACTGGAGGAAAGGGAGGTGCAAATTATGAACTAGGAGAGCTTGAAAACAGAGAAATCTCCAGGTAATATTGCTAAATTTGGGATCTCCAGCTAAACTGGAAGAGGTGAGCAGTATTCCGCGGGGCTGTTAGTGGGGAACTTCAGTCTGCTGTAGGTCAACTTTAGATAACATTGTAAAAAAAGGCATGAGAATATCCTAAGAAAAATGAAATGAGTTATAACATGAATTGGAATTGGATAAGATAGATGTAATATTTAATACTAATAAGGTTAATGTGATATGAAGTTGAACAAACAAAATGAATAGCCAACTATGGTCATGTTTGTACTGAGATGTGAAACCTGGAACCATATTGCTTGCCAAATGAGCATTTTTTATTTAAAAAGGAAAAAAACGAGGAAGAAATTGGATAATGAAATTACTAGGTATGTTTAACTGACATGGTGGTTGGCACTAGGAGAGAGTATTGAAATGTTGCAAATAAGCAATGAAGGATTTTGATTTAACGTGAATATGTGTATTAAGAGAGAGGACTGGTATTACGTTTACCTATACTGAAATGTATATTGACGCCACTGTTAATGCATTGTGTGTAGATTGAAATAAAAAAAAAGCTGATTATAAAGATAAAAAAAATCTGCTGTAGGACTGCTTCCTTCAAGAGAAGCAACATCAACTTGCTTTTTCAGCGAGGCCTCAACCGCTCCCCGACTGCTAGAAGCCCAGCCAAAAAAAAAAAGGGGGGCAGCAAAAGCCATTTTGGGCATCTCCCACCGGCCCCAGGAAGCCCCGCGTGGGCCTGCCGGTGATTCTGCCTTGGCTGGCATCTCGCGTTACAGCCATCAGGACCTCAGGGCTTTGTTGAGGGAGTCCTGAGCTGGGTCGGCCTCCCTCCCAAACCCGTTCCCTCTGATCGAAAGCAGATGTTTGGAGGGCAGCAGAGTCCGCGCGCCAGTCCTGGGCCGCCTCGCTGGCTCCAAGAGCTCTGGGCCTCAAAGCCAAACGGGGCAGGCATTTAGGACCCAGAACCAGGAGCTCTCGGGAGCTTTGACTCTGGGGGTGATCCTCTCCCATGAACCCAGCAAGCCCCTCAGTCGCCTGAAATGTGAGCCAGACGGCAAATAAATCGGATAGATAATAGCATAAATAACCCCGAAGAGCCGCACGAAGGACTCTGCAGAAGAGGCAGGGGTCTTTTTTAAAGAAGAAGAAGAAACCAGGCAGCCTGTGACCCGAGATAGTGTAGGTTCTCCTGCTTGAGCAGGGGGCTGGACTAGAAGACCTCCAAGGTCCCTTCCGGCTCGATTCTATTCTAATTCACTCTAATCATTCTAAGGTCTTCTCCTAGCAAAATCTCTTCCATGCTTCCCAGACCCAAAAAAGGGGGTCAGTGAAAGCCAGGGACCTCCTTTCTCAGGTAAGTTTGGAAAAAAAAAGGCGAGAAAAGATGACCAGGAGTCTAAAAATAAAAGCTCATCAGGGCGTTGAAAAAAGCTGGTTGAGCCCCGAGAGAAAGACGGCTGAGGGCGAGAAGAAGCTCTCCGGAGGTCAGAAAAGATGCTGAAGAACGAAAGGGAGCCTGGAGACCATCTAGCCCAGTATTTTTTTCAACAGCTTTTAAGAGGTCCAAACTTAGAACTGGAAACGTGAGCCTAGGTGCCATCTACGAAGGGACACTCGGTGTCTGATTCTATGTTTTGCTGGTCCTCCGGCGCCCGTATTTGCGTAAGTCCATGGCTGCTGAACCGGAGAGCTTGCGGAAGGAATGTTCCGAGGGAAAGGAGGACAACGCAGGAGCCGCCGCGATATTGGAATAAAAATAAGGGCATGGTCACACGTGCACCCCACCCCCTGGTCAAGCCAAGAGGGGAAGGGGCTGCTCTGGAAACCTGGCAGAAAACCCCCAGGCTCACTGTGTGGCTGAGGTCTCCCTCACATCCTCGCGTCCCCCGAAAAGCAGCCAGGTCTCCTCAGGAGACGTCATCCAAGGTCTCCATCCTCTTCCGGCCTTCGACAGCGGTTCCCTGAAAGGAGAGCAAGGAGAGAGTAAGCCCATTGCCAGAACAGCCTTTGAGTAAGAGGAAGCGGCCTCCCCCCACTCCCTGCGACGTTGAGGGTTGGGCTTCAACTCCCAGAATCCCCCAGCTGCCACGGGGAGCACACGTCCCCTCTTCTGGAAGTCGCTGAGGCTCAAGAGGCTCTGCAGAGAAAAGAGGGGCTACTCCCAGGTGCACTTCAAAAGATCGCTAACGGAATGGATAAAAGTCGAGGACCCCCACCTGCATTTCAAGGGCCCACTGGACACTCTAACCAACGATCCCTGTGAATTGCCCACTGCATGCCAAGGCGACGCCCCACCTGCCACTCTTCCTTCTGCCGGCGGATCTGCTCCTGCAGCTCTGCAATCCTCTGCCGGCCGGCCAGCACAGTGGCGGCCAGCTGGGAGTTGCGCTCCTGCTTTTCCCGGAGGGATTTCTGGAGGGATTTGCGCTGCTTCAGGAGGTAGGGCACGACTGCCCCGCGGACATCTTCCTCGGGGATGCCAGTGGGGCGCCTGGATTCAGAGAGAAGGCGCACGTCAGGAGTCCTGCCCCAAGGCCACCCACTCTCCCGGCAGGAGAAGGCACGGGACAAGCTCCCACCCCGCATTCTGCAGTGGGGCCAGGCCACCCCTCTGCAGTTAACCCGGGGCGTTGCTGGACTGAGAGGCGTGACCCCAGCCGTCCCAAAGCTCAGAAACAGAGAGGGCAGCAAGAAGGGGCTGCGAAGGGAGACTGCGAAGGGCTGCAGAGCGAGTCCCGGGAATGCCGCTGCGTGTGAAGGAGCCTTACCAGGCAGGGCCCTCCTTGTCCTTGGCTTCTCTCTCCAGCTTATCCAGGGACTTGAGGAGCACCGGCAGGTTCCCTTCCTCCTTGAGGGCCTGGACCTCTTCCTGCGGGGACAGAGGCAGTCTAGTGCTGTGTGGCAGGAAGGCCGCCTGGGTTGCCCGGCAAAAGGTTGGCAGCCAGAGAACGGCGCCAGGTTAGAAAGGGAGAGGCCGGGAGTTCTGGTTCTGCCTTAGGCGTGAAAGACAGCTAGGGGAGTTTGGGCCAGTCCCTCTCCTTCCGCCCAGCCAAGGGCTGTGGTGAGAAACAGAGGGGGAAGCACTTGTTTGTAAACCTAATAAAGGCAGCATACGAATAAATCAACAGAAATTTAAAATCAGAGTACGGCTCTATAGTGCAGCCAACGGGAGTGCCGTAAATGCTTGGTGAGGCCTGGATCAAATGGGTGAAATGGGCCACGTGAAGGAAGCTGCAAGCACACAGGCCGTTTCCCCGGGGGAGACAGCCGGCTTCAAGTGAAAGCATTTATCCGCTGCAATCAAACGACTCCTGGGGCTCATCCATTGCACAAAAACGCACACAGAAAAATATCAGCAACTAGAAACAAAGCATGGAACAAAATATAACAAGCGCAACAAAAGTATAAAAAATTAAAACCAATAAATACATGAATAAATGGGATCAGAACTCAAATGCTTTTCCGAGTAATTCAGTTCTGAGCCGTTAGGGAAATGCTGCTAGGGGGGCGCTTCCTATTTCTCAGAGAGAACGGCAGGAACAGCAAAGCAAGCAGAGGAAGCTTTTAGCTCCTTGACCTCAGAAAAATAAGCTTTCAATATTCCCTAAACTGTCCAATTTTTTTTCCCCAAAGGTAGAGAGAATGTTGATTTTCCAATTGACAGAATATGCAACTTTCTCAAATAATTTGTGGTATTCCTAGAATATAAAAATATATTTCTTCAGGTCATTGTAAGTTCCAAGTAGCTGATATATAATTTAATACAATATACATGTCTTTAAAAACCAAAGTTTTCCCGGTAATTCTGTTAGCATATAACATTGCTCCAAAAGGAACATTGACAATATGAGTTGAAGTTCCCTCAATTTTCTTCCAATGCCAACACAAACAATTATCAATCCATCCTTTCCAAAATTTTCTAGATGGTATCCTATAAATATGAAAAACAATCTTTTGGAAGATTAATTTCAACTTTAAATCACCACATCCAAACTTAACATTCTTCAAGACTTGAGTCTGTTGGTTTGGAACGACTGGAAATTGCAGTTTTTGATTCCAAAATTCTTGTATATTTGTTTTTGATGTTTTGAATACTTCCTTTAACTTTTCACAAAATGTGCAAGTAGATTTAGATTCTAACATTTAAGTGTTCTGCATTAATAATCCGGTACTTACTTACTTACTTACTTACTTTTCTTTCTTTCTTTCTTTCTTTCTTTCTTTCTTTCTTTCTTTCTTTCTTTCTTTCTTTCTTTCTTTCTTTCTTTCTTTCTTTCTTTCTTTCTTCTATCTATCTATCTATCTATCTATCTATCTATCTATCTATCTATCTATCTTGCCGCCTATTCACCCATGGCGAATAGAATAGAAAGTGCTAAAGCATTGGCTCCATATTAAATTGTCAAAAGACATTTTAGCTGAATGGATGGTTTAAAGAGGGCTGTATTTGCTGAGAATTTTTAAAGTTATAATTAAGCAACAATGGAGCAAGTGTAATTACATTGTTTTGCACCCATTCTTTCCAGAAAAAAAGTTTTACCATGAATTTTAAGAGTAGAGTTATTCCAGATTTAAGTATTAATCAAATGAAATATCTCACTTAATAGGGCCCAAATACAGCTTAGTACTAGTAAAGTTGGCAACTCTAAATTAGTCCTGGTAAACTCTATACTTAGGAATGCCATGATTTAAATGGGTAAAACTAGCTTTCGAAACTAGCCTGTTTGTAAAAAAAAACAAAAAACATTTTAATAAAAGATTTCCTAAAATGTAAACCCAATGATATTTCTGAAAGATCAGAAGATTAAAACCACAGCCTGGATGATTATGGAGGCAGAGCAGCAGTTAAGATGCTGGGCTTGCTGACTGGAAAGTCGGCAGCCTCGGTTTGAGACAGGAGCGCCACACCGTGGGCTGAGATCCCATCTTCCTCCTACTCCTGCCAACCTAGCAGTTCGAATGCATGCAAGTAGGCAAACAGGTACCACTACAGCGGGAAGGAAACAGAGCTCCATGACGTCATGCTGGCCACATGGCTGCGGAAATGTCCAGGCTCTGGCTCAATAGCCTTGAAAGGGAGGTGAGCAGCGCCCCCTAGAGTCGGCAATGATTAGCAGAGTAAAATCTGCAGGGACTACCCGATTGCAAAAGGAACAGCCTTTATGGTTCCTTCTTTTCATTAAACTAGACATTCCCAATTCCTGCAACCATTCATTGTCATGCTTTAGTCTTCAGCCCACTAATCATTTTTTTTGCAAATTGAGAATATTTGCTTTTAACTAACTACTGGCTGCCCTGAAAAAAAGAAAGAAGGAAATTACAGCGAGTAATTTCATGTCCATGTTCTGAGACTTACCTGTACAGAATTTTGCAGATGGGATATGAACTGATTATAAACGCATTTTGTGAATTCAGGATGGGCTTTGTAGAGACAGCTGTAGCACTTGGAGAAAAGGTGACATCTAGGGACAAAAAAAGGGAAGCTGCCAATCAGGTTTATAAAACACAAAATATTCCTTTTCAGGAATAATGCTAAACCTCACTTGGTGGTTGAAGTCTACTTGGTGGCCAACATCCCCTCTACCTTTCTCATACGCAAAGTCAACCCATAGTTGAAAACCTCCTGAAGAACAAAACTTGTTTGGGGTTTACCAATATCTACTCTGGTAGCACCTTTTCCAAATGACACACCTGAGTTTTTTGTGAGCTGCTGATAACCATCTGATGCATGGAGCAGATGAGCCAAACATCACCAAATTCTTCAGCTCACAGGCCAAATCCACGCCAAATCTGTTCTAAACATCTGGCTGACTGAACAATCAACCCTAATAACAACAAAACTCACTGTAATATCCCAAAGGTGCTTTTTCAAGAAGGCAACTGGAGATTCTTGCTTTTTTATTCTTTTGAAGGCGTTTCACTTCTCATCCAAGAAGCTTCTTCGGCTCTGACTGGATGGTGGGGAATGGAAGGATTTCTATTCCTTGCAGACAGCTGGTCATTTGCATCCTTTCACAGAGTCCCTGAGGCCACTTGGAGGTTTGTCTGTGTCCTCAGGGTTACCTGAGTGGTGCAAATGGTTCCTGTAGTCTGCAGTTTTCTTCCCTCTGGAAATCCATTCCTGCTCCCACAGCATTCCAAGGGTGTCCATCCCAAATTATATAGTCCATAGAGCTTCTCAGTCCCCATCCAGGTCCTGGTTGTCCCACAGGGGCTTTTTTCAGGCGGCAGCTGGACTTTCCTGCTTTTTTCTTTTGAAGTCGTTTCGCTTCTCGTCCAAGAAAAAACCCGAAAGGCCAGTTGCCTCTTGAAAAAAAGCACCTTTGGGACAACCAGGGCCTGGATGGGGACTGAGAAGCTCTTACAGACACACAACTCTTGACGTGACATTTCGACATGAGTCCATCTAACCTTTGTTCTTTGCACCTGTTAAAGAAGTTGCTTGTCCTATTTTATTAAGGAGGGAAGTCATTTGTTAGGAATTCATTGCTGTAAGAGAACTGTATCCTTTTCTCTCTGGTTTCTCGCCTCTGCAATTTGCTTCAGAGCTAGACACATCCCGGGAGAACAATTCCCATGGACATCCTGCTCCATAGATATTAGGGGGGCTTCCTGGGAGCATGAGCACACAAGGACAAGGGATACGGTGTTAAAATAACCAAGTATGCGCAGAGCACGGACAAAGAATGCTCCACGGATAAGGAAGGGGAGGGCAAGGCGTTGCCCCCATTAACGACGGACTTTTTGTCCGTAAAATGCGTATAATAATACTGAGCCCCTCTCGCAGCGTGTGGCTATTCCTTACATGCATGTTGTCCGTATGGTTTGGACATAATATTCACCCAGACTTTTTGCTTTGGCCAAAGAATAAAAAAAGCGGTTATTTTTTGCAAGCTTCGTCTGGAGTCTCAGTCTTTGGCACCTTGGGGGAAACTGCGGGGACCTTAAACTCTTAAGGATAAAAGTATTAAGGAACTCAAACTCCAGTATAAGGAGCAGCCCCCCAAAGGGGACGCCGCCAATCGACCCCCCCATCATTTATTGACACCCCCCCGCATGCTCCCACTGGCGTTTGGGGGGTCGATAGGGACCCCCTTGGGGAGCCCTGGCTAGACTGAGCTGGCTGGGGAATTCTGGGAATTGAAGTCCGCGGGGCTTCAAGCAGGAGAGGAGCGGGGGGGGGGATAATCCCACTAGTTACGTCATTCCTTTAGAGCAGGGGAGGGTGACTATGGCAACCTGAGGACCTGTGGACTACAACTCCCAGAATTCCTAAGCCAGCAAAGCTGTTGTAGTCCACGGATCCTCAGGTTTCCCAACCGCCGACTCCAAACCCATCATCCCCCGGCCCTCTCACCCTCCAGCGTCCAGCGCCTGCAGGAACTGATTGATCGTGCAGTCCAGGATCTGCTCGCGGCCCATTTTATCCGGAGGGGCCCCGGCAGGAGCGCCGCTTTCTTCCTCCTTCGGCGCCGCCGCCGCCATCTTCTTCCCGCCAAAAGCAACGGATCCAAACCTGGCAACGCCCCGCCCAGTCGCGGCCACGCGGCCCCTGATTGGTGTCCGCCGCCCGGCTGGCCTCGCGTGCAACGATCAGCCCCGCCCCTGGCTTAAAGCGGAAACGGCGCCGCATTTGGCCGCTGAGGAATTGTGGGAATTGAAGTCCACCGCCTTCCAGCGGCCATGATTTGGGAACTGCTGCGAACTAGGTTACCTTACAAGCCAACATGCCATGCCCGTATGCTCGCCAGCTGGGAGTTAATGCAATGCCCCGCCACACTCAGGATTTCTCATTTATTAACAAGAGGGTTGCATAAACAAGGGGCTGTACTCTTATTACTGATCATTGCACTATCGTCTTTACTTGCCTTTTTATATATATTCTTCTTTCTCTTGCTTTGCGTGTATATCCAGTGCTTTTGTACTAGAGACAAATTCCTCGTGTGTCTCATCCCATTTAGCTAAATAAAGTATTCAACTCAAAACGTCCATTTTTTTTGTATTGGGGGTCCTGGTACGATTTGGATAATATCTGATCTGGAATAGAGATTACCTTAATACTTTCCAAAATCAAGTTTTCCTCCTATAACAAATGCTCAGAACTGCTGTGTGTGTGGAAGTAGTTGTTGCTGGTACGAGAACATTTTGTTCTCCAGATGTTCTGGATAAATAGCCTGGTCACTCAACAGTGAGACTGTCCTTCCCACTTTCTATAGAGGGAGCATCCTGTTCTATGGGTTGGAAGCATTACTGCCTAGGATAGTGGTGGCTAACCTTTTTGGGCTCCTGTACCAAAAATTGTGCATGCACTTGCACACTCGCGCTCATGTGCCAGCATCAAGGCAATGCGTGTCCCCCCTATGCAAGCACACAATCCCCCACCCACCCACCGCTGCCCCCTTACCTGCACTGCGCCTCACAGCTGATTTTCGGTGGGGTTGAGGCCTTTTTGGCCTCCCAAAGGCTTGAGGAAGGCTTCTGCAGGCCAAAAATTAGCCCCGTTTCGTCATTTCCGGTATTTTCTGAAAAACTGGAAGTAATGAAACAGGGCTAGTTTTTGGCCAGCAAAGCCTGCAGAAGCCTTCTTCAAGCCTTTGGGAGGTTGAAAAGGCCCTCAAGCCTGCCGAAAATCAGCTGTGAGGCACGCACGTGCGCAGTGAGGTAAGTTTGCCTGCAGCTCGAGTGCCGGCACACATGTGCCATAGGCTCGCCATCAGGGGCTTAGGACAAGGAGGCTATGCAGGGAGAGATGAGGACAGCAGCAAAGGTCATTGGTAATTCACTTCCTTCTATCCAGGGCATGGCATATAAACGATACTTGAGCAGGTCCGCAGTGTTGTCCAGGATGCCACCCATCCTCTGTATGAATTGCTTTCCTTGTTACCTTCTAGGAGTTGGCTTCATGATCTTCCAAAGCTGACCGTCTAGATTCAGTCAGTTGTGTTCGATATAATATCAACCTTGTGGAAGTTCCGCCATGCATTCAAAATGGACAGCGTTATGTATGCTTTCTTTTGAGAGCAGGCAGCCAAATTTCGTTTTTAATGTGTGCCAGTGTGCTCACGGTAAAAAAAAAAAAAACAATAAAGGTTATCTTAATCACTCACAGCAGCACAATGGCTGCTTATGGCCGGGGATGATGGATAGGGGAATGCAAGACAGGGAGGTGGCCAGGCTGGGTTTGGCCTTGCTGCCGAGAACTCAACAATCATTTCAAAGGTGCTTTCCCTTCTATGCTGTCGGGCAAAAAACAGTAGCTGCAAGAAAATGGCTTAAAAGGAATGGATTTAAAGGCCAATAATTTGAAACAGGGCCTCTGTATTGTTTAGGATTAAAACACTGGAAGCAACATGAATTCCATCAACGGGAGGAGAAATTGCCACCACAGAATATGCAAGAGGGACCATTGTGTTTTGTAAATAGTGATTGTGAACGAGGAGCAGGGTGTGTTGAGCACATAATACGATAAACTGCTATTTCTATTCAGGAATTCTCTTGAATAATAAAGTATATGAGGGTTGAGACTCATCCACATGTCACACCTGAGCATTTTATTCATTAAACAAAAGTTAAAAATCCATCAGATAATAAAATCCCATTAAAAATACCCACACATTTCCTTTTTGATAAAAGGATTTCCTCCTTTAGACAAAAGGATTGAAAGCTGTGTGTGCAAGAAAATCTACTTTTAAATTATTTGTGTCTGTAGTTTTGGAATCAACTGCTCTGGTTTCTTTCCAGGTAGGTTACAAATAGTAAAGTAATGCCTTTTCTTTTCTTAAAATCCGTCCATTGATTATCCTGAATGCCTGACACCATTTTGTGAATGGTGTCTGTGAGTCTCACCATCTCAGGTGGTCCTGGGGACATCCGACCTAGGACAATGCCTACTCTTCACCTTCACCGCACAAACGAAACCCCTCCACCAAATAAATAATAAAAAACTTTTAATCATACTTTTAAAGACATTTTACAGTGCAAAATTGAAACCAGCTTTAATGTACTGTACCCAATACATTCAAACTCCATATTGAAAAGGCAGGCACCAGTATTAGAGACCCTCAAAATTGCCAGCTGGACAATAAAATAACCCTTATTTTAGGTTGCTCTATGTGGTTTCCTCTCAGCCTTATTTCCCCCACCCCACCCCACCCATCTACCTCCCTCCCCATTCGCGTAAAAAGTCTATGTGGCCTTGTTTAGGTCAGGAGTCTCCAAACTTGGCCACTTTTAAGACTTGTGGACTTCAACTCCCAGAATTCCCCAGCCTGCGTAGCCAGCTGGGGAATTCTGGGAGTTGAAGTCCACAAGTTTTAAAGGGGCCAAGTTTGGGGAGCCCTTCAGCTTCCTGAGAACAGTTCACAGCAGTACTTCCTACAGATTCTTGATCATTCGAATCAGAAACGTTCAGAGTACCATCACATAAAATAAAAAAAAAAAGATCTATCAAACAGTGTTTCTCAAACTTGGCACGTTTGAGCTGGGCAGACTTCAACTCCGGGATCCGCAGCCAGCTACGCTTTCTCCAGCCTCTCTGTCTGGGAGCTGAAATCGAGACTTACCATGCCTGAGAAATAACTGGTCTGGCGAAAGAATGGAATGAAATCTCAGTTCAGTAGTGATGCTTGGAATAATGCTAAATGTCCAGTAAGCTCGCCAGGAAAAGCGCGCACACACACACACCCACTACAGACAATTTCACCAGGAGGCAGGACGGGGTGATGTTCTGCCATTTCTCTTGCTGAGGTGACAAATACTTTTTACAATTTGGCTGCAAGAGGAGCGGGGGGGCAGGCAACTAACCCCGTGTCCCCTCCAGCCCCGACTCCAGTTCCCACCGGCCATTTTGTTTAGCTGAGAGCCTTGTGCGTCAACACTAGGGGTAGCCCATCCTCACAATCTTGGTATTTTCAGCAAAATTGAGGGGTGGGTGGGAGCCCAGCCCGGAACAGATTTACAGGTTCTTTTTCAGCAGCTTGAAACAGTTTTTCAGGGGATTTATTTTACATTCAACCAATTTTACCCTCTTTTCCTTGGTTATGGCACAACTGCACTTGTGGGGTAGAGTTGCGAGGTTCTCTGCCGAGAGGGAAGAGGTCTCCTCTGGCCACCCAGAACCCCAACAAACCCACTTCCGCCGAAGGCCTTCAGCAACCCCGGATACCTTCGTCGAGGCTGAGCTTGAAGCGCGCATTCGAGGCGCAGGCGTGGCACATCTGGAGAAAATAAACTTAACACCGAGAAATCTTAGGACATCCAAAAGAAACTAAGCTGGGCAAAGCTAGGAAGGACTAAAAATTGTGCAGGCCAAGGCTTGCTTCCACCCAGGGCTGATTCTGGATTTTCCCCACCAACCCCCAAATTCGTAGCCCTACAGAAATTGCCAATCGTCTCTTGGAAACTAGAACAGCTGAGGAATTCTGGGAGTTGAAGTCCACAAGTTTGCAGACCCCTGACTGAGAAGGACCGTTTCAACCTGGGCAACTTTAAAATATGCAGACTTCAACTCCCGGCGTTCCCCGGGCAGCATTTAAGGGTTCAGAGCAGAGGCCTCCAAACTTGGCAACTTTTAAGGCTTGCGGACTTCAACTGCCAGAAATCTGGGAGTTGAAGTCCAACAAGTCTTAAAAGTTGCCAAGTTTGGGGACACCTTGCCCCCCGGTTTAGAGGTCTCTTTGCAGCCCATGATTAGGGCAGAAATAAACTTCATTTGACATGAAAAGCTGCTTGTGTGAAGGAAAGCCTCCCCCAAAGGGCAGAGAATAACGCCTCCCACTGGCATGGCTTCTCATCCCTCCTACCCACCCCGTCCCCAGCAAATACTTTCAATTTTAAAGCATGTGAGTTTACTTACAGCCTAGCAACTGCGGCCTCTCTCTGCCTGCTAAGGTTTTTGTACCCACAGGCAGGGCGAAGAGCAGCGCAGGGAAGAATGCCCCAAATCAGCACCGGAGTGGCAGTAGAAAAAAACGGTGGCGAGGCGGGCCAGGACGGAGTCGATCAATGGTGCTGAGCCTGGGAAAAGTCTGCCTGCTCGTGGGGGGCTGCTTTGCCATCAGCTGCACGTTTTTAGGCTGGATTTAGGACCCCCAGCCGGCTTAGTCCAAGGGAGAACCAGCCCTTGCGTGAAAATTAGCCTTCAAAGGACTTCTCTTCCACATGAAAACTGATCCCTTCCTTTCCCTACCCCGTCCTACGTGTTAATGAAATATTCATTCAGTGATTCAAACCGTCCCACTTATACGAAGATCAAAAATTATCATTATCCTAGACATTTTTTTTCAGCCTTGCCTTTCAAATGAAGACACCCCCCACACACCCCCAAAATAAACAACCATCCCCTTTCTCTGTGTGCACAGGGTGAGTAGGAGGAGGAGACTAATACAAGAGGGATCTAGTTGTTGTTATTATTTTTAGTCTACGCTCACGTGGGTGAAACCCTGGAGAATAAAGTGCACCTCTCTCCCTGGGTGGGTTTTAATGCCCCTGCCCAGAAGGAGACACACACACACACACACACACACACACACACACACAATTGGGCACCACGACTGTACAGACAAGAAGGAGACCCTGCTTCAATCACCGTCGACACAATTAGAAACATATAAACGAAACCCCTAACTCTTCGGAGACAGAAGATCAGAAAGACGGCTTCCGGGTTTATACAAAATAAGAAGGGATCTATGTACAGATCACATCAAGTTCAGAAAGGAAGGCTATAAAAATAACTCCTGGGGGTTCGGTGCATCCCCTCCTCCCCAAATATTCGGTAAGAAAAAAAAAAAAGAGAGAGAGAGAGACCCCTTTTCATAAGCATCAGGCGGTGAAGGGTTTTCTGGACCGTTGTGACCGCTTTCCAATGCGGGGGTGCGTGTTTTGCGTGGCTGTGCCCGATGGGTCCTTTCCAAGCGACGGATGGGCGTGAGGAAAAGCGGGTCTTCCCAATAATGCAGAAATTCTGGCAAAATACCCCTCCTCCAAAAATCCAACCCACCCCCCCGGGGTTCAACCACACCAAAATTTAAAAAGGGGCCCATAGCAGACAATGCCAGGAAGTCCTACCCCGTTTTTTTCCGGGCCGGGCGGGGATCCCCTGGCGGGGCCCAGGCTGACACCGAGTGAGGACGGTGGGGATTTGGGAGCCGAACGGGCGGCAGGGGGGGAGCCCCGCCACGCCCCTTGGTCTCTCGTCCCGGCCGCCTACCAGTGCCGGGAGTCCACCAGCTCCGGACGCAGGCTGAGCTTCTTCAGGGTCTCGTAGCCCACCACGATGACGATGGTGGAGGGGGTGGCCGAGATGATGCGAGCGGAAAGGCCCTTGGTGAGCCCCCAGGGACCCTCCTCTGCGATCAGCTGCTTGAAGGTCAGGGTGATGGAGCTCTTGCCGCCCACCTGGCAGGGGAGAAAGGGCAGGGCGCCACGCTGGAGGTGCGGCGGGACAGAGACAGCCCTGCACTTGACGACCCTTCCAAGTTACAGACACCACGGGAAAAAGTGGCCCAGGACTGTTTTTCACACGCAGGTGACCATCGCAGCCTCGCCTGTGGTCACGGGAACGAAACTTGGGCGCTTGGCAACCAGCTCCTATTTGTGACCGTCACTGTGTGTCTGGGTGGGGCCGGGGGACATTAGATCCCCTTTTGTGACCTCCTGACAGTCCACGGAGCGGCGGGGTTTGCTTAACAAACACCGAGGCTCACTTAAGAACTTGCGGCAAGAAAAGGAGGTAAAACGGGACCAAACTCACTGAACGACGTTCTCGCTTAGCAATGGGAACTTTGGGCTCAATTGTGGTCGTAAACTGAGGACCACCTGGATATGACTTGTGGCCAGTGCTTGTCAAGCTTCTCCGCTTGAAGACGGGCGGATTCCCAGATGCACAATTCTGGGAGGGGAAGTCGGACCATCTCCAGGTAGGCAGGTTGGAGGGAAGGTGTGAGGTTGACAGGGAGACCCTCCCCCACCTGCCAAATGGCTTAGTGGCTTCCGACCGCCAGGACCACAAGCCCACAGGCCATAGGAGGAACCGCCTCCCCCTCCCTCAGTCAGAGGGGCAGGACCTCCCCACGGGGCCCATAGTAGCTGCTGGCTCAAGAGGCCCTTACCTGCACACGCGCCCGGATGACGTCCATGGGGTTCGTGAGGGTAGAAGCGGTCGCGGCCGCCATGGGGCCAGAGATGGCTTGGAGGAGCAGGTGGGGGCAGTCCTTGGGGCTCAGGCTGGAGAGCTGTTCTGCAAACAGGCAGGGAAACCAGGTCAGGGGCTGAGAAACTGCTGGGGAGCCACGCTTGGGGGCGGGGGGGGAGGGCTGGAAGTATCCACATAGGGAGGGGCTGAGAATCCAATTTGTGCCGGCACGCAAGCTGCGGGAAAACTTAGCTCACTGCGCATGTCCGCGCCTCTCAGCTATTTTTTGGTTGGTTTGAGGCCTTTTTCGGCCTCCCAAAGGCTTGAGGAAGGCTTCTGCAGGCTTTGCAGGCCGAAAACCAGCCCCGTTTCGTCCCTTCCTATTTTTCCAAAAATACCAGAAGTGACGAAACGGGGCTAGTTTTCGGCCTGCAAAGCCTGCAGAAGTCTTCCTGAAGCCTCTGGGAGGCCGAAAAAGGCCTCAAAACCAGCCAAAAATCAGCTGTTATAGTACAGTGCAGGTAAGGGGGCGGCGGGGGGGTGGGGATTGTGTGCAAGCATGCAACAATTTTTGGCATAGGAGCCCCAAAAGGTTAGCCACCACTGGCCTATAGGAATGCCACTTTGCTCCTGTGACTGTAGGAGAGGGCTAGGCTGAGTCGAAGGGGGGGCAAACACATCATCAGTCTCGAGTCCCTTCGCCCCCACAAGAGACCCAAGTCTGGCCCACCTTGAGTTCCGTTAACTTGTATGGACCACCAGTCTGCTTTGACCGTTACGAGTTCAGATTCTTGTAGGGAGCTTGCAATAAATCTTTATCTTCCTTTGAACTGCCTGGATTTTCTGCCCTGGGCAGTGACTGATCTCAGCAATCGTGCTGGATTTCATGCCCAAGGCTGGAGTTGAAGCCCCCACACACACACACACCTCTTCCTCCTTTCTGCAAACCCCGCTTCCTTCTAGCACAGGGGTCCCCAAACTTGACAACTTTAAAACTTGTGGACTTCAACTCCCAGAATTCTCCAGCCAGCATAGCTGAAATACAATCTGGTATAGACTGTATTTCAAGTGTTAACAGGAAAACACAAGATCTTCCTAAAAGTTTCATCCTGCTGCCTAGACTGTCTAACCCAAGAGTCTTCGAACTTGGCAAGTTTAAAACTTGTGGACTTCAACACCCAGAATTCCTGTGCTAACCTGACTTGAGGAGGAGGAATTCTGGTAGTTGAAGTCCACAAGTCTTAAAGCTGTCAGGTTTGAAGACACCTGGAATAGATAGATAAAGAGAGGTAGAATAGATAGAATAGAGGGAGAGGGAGAGAAAGAATAGATAGAATAGATAAGAGATGAGAGGGAGAGAGGGAGTGAGGGTGGGAGGGGCAGAGGGAGAAAGAGAAAGAGAGAGAGGATAGATCGAGGGTCTTCAAACTTGGCAAGTTTAAGACTTGTGGGCTTCAACACCCAGAATTCCTGAGCTAGCTTGACTGGAGGAGGAGGAATACTGGGAGTTGAAGTCCACAAGTCTATAACTCGCCAAGTGCGAAGACCCCTGGAATAGATAGATAAAGATCCATAGAATAGATAGAGAATGGAGGGAGAGATAAAGATAGAATAGACAAAACAGAGATTAGATAGATAGATAGATAGATAGATAGATAGATAGATAGATAGATAGATAGATAGATCGAGGGTCCCCAAACTTGGCGAGTTAAAGACTCATGGACTTCAATGCCCAGAATTCCTGAGCTAACCTGACTTGAGGAGGAGGAATTCTGGGAGTTGAAGTCCATGAGTCTTTAACTCGCCAAGTTTGGGGACCCCTGTAAATCTAGCATGATGATGTCATCTAGTTTGGGTCATAAAATGTCTGCAAGAAAACATCCAAGCTCAGAGAGCGCTGCACCGCCGCCCCCTCCTCTACCTCCACTCTACAAATCTGGCTCCCTTCTGGCGCTGGTGAGGCTGCCCAGCCTGGGCCGTGAAATGCCTGCCGGAAACCCGCCTACTTACCTGCGTAGAAGTGGTAGAAGGGCCACCAGACAGCGCTGTTGGGAATGTAGGTCAGGAGGGAGGCCACGTAGCCCCTGTAGAAGCCCCTCAGCCCGTCGGCCTTGAAGATCTGGGCGATGATGTCCCGGGTCTGGCCGAAGACGGGCAACCGCTTGCCCTGGTGGGGCTGCACGCGGAAGCGGCCCATGCTGTTGCCCAGGCGCTGCATCATCAGGTGCTGGGAGACCACGTCGATGGGCACCGTGATGCTCTGGGCCACCAGGGAGGCCGAGCCGCCGGCCACCAGCGACTTGATGGTGTTGCTGCTGCTGTACTGCGAGACGTACTTGCGGGTGAGCTCGTAGGTGGTCACGTAGCACTGGCCGGAGATGAGGGTGAAGGTGTTGACCAGGAAGCCCCGGTAGAGCCCGGCCGCCCCTTCGGCCCTCAGGATCTTGACGAAGGCGTCGAAAGTGCCGTTGTAGAGGCTCTTCCCCCTCTGGACCTGCAGCCGCGTCCGTATCAGGGTGAACGGGTAGACGCTGATGCGGATCATCATGGTCATGCACACCCCGAAGACGTAGAACTTCTTCTTGTCCAGGTGCTCCCACTCGATGATCTGGATGTTGCGCTTGTCCTCCATGGCTGGGGGGCGCCCTGCGGAGGAGGGGGGCGGGGGGGGTGAGCTTCCCAACTTACCCAGGGCCCCCCAGATTGAGGGAGACCGGGATGGTGGAATGTAGCCGGGGTTCCTAGAGGAGGTGGGGGGGGGGGCTGCACCCCAGAGGGCAAAGAGGCCGCGGAGACTAGAATGCCTGGGGGGGGGCAGGAAGAGGGTTAAGAGCAGGGCTGGGCTGCTGCGGGTGGGGGGGTTCGCGAGAGCCCCTAGCTAAGATTCTGCGCAGTTCGAAGAACCTCCCAACCTCGCTCCTGGCTGGCCCCACCCCACCCCTCCCGGAGTCCCCAAGCGGCCTGTTTTGGATGCAGGTAAGCGCAGGGCGCGCATGGAGGCTTGAGGAGGGCACAAAACAGCCTTCTGGGCCCGTTTCCAGCTTCCAGAGAGCCTCTGGGGGCTACTTTCACCCTCCTGGAGGCCTGAGGGAAGCCTCCAGAGTTCGGGGACGGCAGAAATGCCCCCCTCTCACTGTGGCGCAGGAGGCCAACTAGGCCACGCCCACCCAGGAACCGAGCAAAGACCCCGTTGCTAAATTTTTTGAAGCCCACCCCTGGTGAAGAGGTCTCCTCCCTAGTGATCCCCAGAGTCTATTTAGGGCAGGGGTCTCCGAACATGACAACTTTTTAAGATTTGTGGGCTTCAGCTCCCGGAATTCCCCAGACCCCTGATCTAGAGTGACGCAAATACTTGCTTTAGTTTGGCAAGATTCTGTCTACAGGTGAGGGACAGCCAAGGGAACGACTTGTCGGGAACTCCGTGGGTCGTTCGTGGGGCCTGACAGTGGCTGAAAGGCCACAATCCGCAGAGATGGTGGGTTCCCAGGCTCTGCGAGAAGGGAAAGGCTCTTGGGGTTCTCTGAATGTGGTTGTTTCCTTGCAGGTATTTCATTACCCAAATTAGGTAACATCATCAGTGCAAAGCAATCAAGCTCCAACCCTGAGCTGCACACGTTCTTCTCTTACCAGATGGGACAGTTCATTTCAACGATAGGTAACCTTCCTCGCTTAACAACTATAATTTGGGATTGGCAACTCTGCCACTAAGAAAAGTGGTGGCTAAGTGGGAAATCGTGGGACCACAAATGTGCTTACTGGCTGGGGAATTCTGGGAGCTGAAGTCCACATATCTGAAAGGTGCCAAAGGTTGAGAAATCCTGCACTCTGGGCAGCATCTACGTGGCACATCACGGAAGACGTATTCGACCCTCAGCTAAAAATATAGACATGAAAAACCGCTGATCAGTTGAAGAGAGTTTGGCAAGCCATGGTTAGGCAGGACTAGACAGAAGCCAAGTTAACCCGTGAAGCCAACAATCTCGGATTAAGCCCCCCCTAAACTGAGGCTCAGGAATACCTTCAGTGAACATGTGGTGGGAGAAGATCTGGGGATTTGCTGTGGATCCAAGTGATCTTCCTCATACTTCTGACTCCTTGTCAACCGTGCGGATCCTTCCCTTCAAGGCATCACCGTCCTGCAAAATAAGGGTGTAGATTGTATTTCAAGTGTTAACAGGAAGAGAGTTAAGATCTTCCTCAAAGTCTAATCCTGCTTCATATATTCTCTACCCCAGGGGTCTTCAAACGGGGCAACTTTAAGACTGGTGGACTTCAGTGCCCCAAATTCTTGAGCTAACACGACTGGAGGAGGAGGAATTCTGGGAGTTCAAGTCCAACAAATCTTAAACTTGCCAAGTTTGAAGACCCCTGCTCTAACCCTTCCTTGCTTTATTATTAACAAAAAGAGGTAATGCTTGACTTACAACAGTTCGTTTAATGACCATTTGAAGTGACTTATGACCATTTATCACACTTATGACTCGCAATATCTCAATGGTCATGTGATCAAAATTCAGCTGCTTGGCAACTGGGTGCATAGTTCAGTCTTTATGTGTGTCTTGCAGACATACATAAACGCCTGGCAGACGAGGCACACATAAAGATTGAACTATGCGCCCTGACTAAAGTACTGACAGCCAACGGCTTCCACAAAAGCAAAATCACCGGCTTGATCCGCAAAAACACACCGAGACATAATGGAGACCTAGAAGATGAACAGACCTATGGAACAGCTGTCCTGCCCTACATAAGAGGCACTACAGACAAAATTAGTAAGATACTACACAGGCATCACATCAAGACTGCCTTCAAAACAGACAGAAAAATAGCAGCCATCCTTAGAAACCCCAAAGATAAAATTGACCTGGAAAACCAAGGCATATATGAAGTCCCCTGTGCATTATGCCCGGCCACATACATTGGACAGACCAATAGAAGAATAAGTGCCTGCCTGGATGAACACAAAAATGCAGTAAAAAAGCTTGAACACACTTCCTCACTAGTCCAACACAAGGAAGCCACAGGTTATAGCATCGACTTCAATGGCACCAAAACCCTGGCCACTATAGAAAATCCCAGCCACAGAATCATCGGAGAAGCCACAGAGATTGAAAAAAAGCCCTGAAAGCATGAATAGGAGAGATGATTTCACCAGACTGTCAATCATTTGGAAGCCTGCACTCTCAAACAAAAAAATCTCCACACCACAAGCCAGGCAAACACCTGGGCACAAACATTCTGGGAGTTGAAGTCCGCAAAGGTGGCTGGGGAATTCTGGGAGTTGAAGTCCTCCAGCAAAGCTGGCTGGGGAATTCTGGGAGTTGAAGTCTGCAAAGCTGGCTGAGGAATTCTGGGAGTTGAAGTCCTCAGCAAAGCTGGCTGGGGAATTCTGGGAGCTGAAGTCTACAAAGCTGGCTGAGGAATTCTGGGAGTTGAAGTCCTCCAGCAAAGCTGGCTGGGGAATTCTGGGAGTTGAAGTCCGCAAAGCTGGCTGGGGAATTCTAAGAGTTGAAATCCACCAGGCTTCAACTTGCCAAGGTTGGAGACCGCTGCTTTAGTTCTTTTGCAGCCAAATGGGAGGACAAGCACCCCTCCCCTCAAAGCTACGTCTCCTCCTCCCCTCCCCTTTTATTTACCCCTTTGCTGGCTGGGGAATTCTGGGAGTTGAAGCCCTCCAGGCTTCAAGGGGCCCAAGCGGGAGGCGAACTAAGGACACCACCACCAAAGCGCCCGCTGCGTGCAGGAAGCAGCCCCGGATCTCTCGGCAGGGACGGCCTGTTCCCTCGTCGCCAAAGCACGAGGCGGGCGGAGGCGCCCCAGACCCGCCGAGACCCCCGGCCCGAAGGGGACGCCAGCCCCACCACCCCCACCCCGAGGAGGAAGCGCCGCTCCAAGCGGCCACGCGGGGCTCCCCACGGGGCAGCGGAGACACGTGTCGACCTCCGTGTCGAGGGTCTTGGGACTTTCCCCCTCCCCGCTCCTCTTCCTCGCCCCCCACCCGCAGAGAGATTCCCCCCTCCGCCCTCCCCTCGCTGCAGTCCGTCCAGCGCGGCCACGGCCACTCGCCTGCCCGGAGGCCGCGCTCTCTTTCCGAGCCGGCCAGCGCTCCGGCTCAGCACGTCCTGCGGGGCCCCGACAGCCGCCGCCGCCGCCGCCGCCGCCGCCGCCCTCGCCCTGCTCTTCCTCCTCCTCCTCCTTCTCCGCGCTGCCGCCGCCGCCGCCGCCGCCACTTTAGAGCGGGGCAACCGCGCTCCCGCCCGGCTTCTTGCTCGGCTGCCCTGGACAAAGATGGCCGGCGGAAGCAGAGCGGCATTTCCGGCGCGCAGATGGCGTCACTCAAACGCCGGGCTGCCTCCTCGCGGGGAGGGGGAAACGGGCCGGGCGCGAGTCTTACTTGCTTGGATGACTCCCCGGAGGGAGGGAGGGAAACGTCGGATCTGTTTGCTATGAGGTGGGATTAATAATGCGCGACGTGGTTTTGATTCTGCCCCGTTTTGCATTCGGGAGTCGTGATAAAAACTCTTCTCCAGCCTGTTTGTGCGGCTGCCGAAGCTTCTCTCTCTCCCACAGCTGGAATCCTGCAACCAGTTTTGGTTCCCCACGTTACAAAAAAAAAAAGATGTTGAGACTTTGGGAAAAGTTCAGAGAAGAGTAGCGAAGAGGATCAAAGGCCTGGAGACTAAAAACGTATGAAGAACGGCTGCAGGTTTTTGCGCCTGGCTAGTCTAAAGAGGGGCTGCCCCAAAGAGGAGGAGGAGGTCAAATGATTCTCCAAAGCACCTGAAGGCGGGACAAGAAACCATGGATGGAAGCTAATAAAAGAGAATTCCAGAACTTGGAATTAAGGAGAAACTTCCTGACAGCGAGGACAATTAACCAGGGGAAGAGAAGTTTTTAAACCGGACAGCCGCCTGTCTGGAATAGTATAGGTTCTCCTGCTTGAACAGGGGGCTGGACTAGAAGACCTCCAAGGTCCCTTCCAGCCCTGTTCTGATATGATGTGATTCTACGTATCAACAGGGTCACTTTACCCAAGTCTTTGCCCTGGAGGGACGTGGCCGGTGAAGAGGTTGGAATGGGACACTCTGCATGTACACACAAAAGCCCCTTGGCAGCCCACCCAATCATCCAACCCGCAAGTAAACTTACGATGGGAAAGGCAGAAAAACCTAATTGTCTGCCAAGTGGCTGTCCAAAGGCGAGGAAGCCAGCTGGGTGCCTCTGGGCCAGCCTTTCTCAGCCCAGCTCACCTTAAGGCAGGAGTGTCCAACCTTGGCAACTTGAAGACTTGTGGACTTTAGCTTTGCTGGCTGAGGAATTCTGGGAGTTAAAGTCCACAAGTCTTCAAGTTGCCAAGGTTGGACACTCCTGCCTTAAGGGGTTGAGGGGAGTTTGTTTTTTTCAGCAAAAAAAAGATGCGATAGAAGTACAGGTAGTTCTCAACTTACAACCACTTGCTTAATGACCGTTTGAAGTTACCCCAGTGAAAAGTTATGGCCATTTTTCACATTTACGACTCTTCCGGCATCCCCACAGTCACAGGGATCAAGACTTAGCGACTGACTCATATTTATGACGGTTGCACCGTCCCAGGGTCATGCAATTCACTTCTGTGACCTTCTATCAAGCAGTCACTGGGGAAGCCAGATTCATTTAACAACCATATTAGTAACTTAGGTACTGTGATTCATTTAATAACTGTGGCAAGAAAAGGCGGTAAAATAGGGCAAAATTCCTTTAACTGTTTCACTTAGCAACAGACGTGTTGGGCTCGGTTGTAGTGTCTGTAAATGGAAAAATATTTCATAACTGGGTAACTTAAGAAACCAACCTCCTTCCCTGCTGCTTGGGCAAGAAAAAGGAGACCACACAGAGAATGTTGGAGCCTAAAGCCTGTAAAATGCCCCTCCCTCAATTGCAGAAGCCCCGCCCACTGAGCTCCAGGGGCGGGGCTTGTTGAGCACATCAATTAGGGTGACTTGTGGCCAATTTCTAGCTTATTAGCCTTTCTTAATTTTTAATTGTATTATCTTTTTATTATACTGTAAAACTGCCCAGTTGTAACAATGAGGTGGGCAAAAAATAGATTTAATTAACAGAGCAATAAAAAATGGAGTTTTCTCCCCATCCTCCATGGGAGGCCATCCTGGTTTTTAACCGGCAATTCCGCAGGAAAATCTCTTCTGCTTCCCTTGCCAGCTGACCCCAAAGAAGAAACGCTTCAGAGACCGTCATCCCACAAGTAGCCATTGGACAACCGCACAACACTTTTTAATAAAAATAGTTTGTATAAACACAACGATTTACATCTTTTTTTTTTCTTTTAGGAAAAGAAAAAAAAAACAAAACAAGGTTAGGAACAACATTTCAACAAACAGCCAGTCATGAATGAATGTGACCTCCTTTCTATGGAATTGAGCTGAAAACGGGCACTTTTTAAAGACCCTGCGGATCCTTTGACCAAGGAGCTCTGTCACAGTGCAACGGCTCTTCCTTCCTCCTCTGGCCAAGAGAGTCACGGAGGCGTTTATACGTCAAATATCCAAGCAAACTGTTCTCAGCTCCTCACAATGTCCTTTTCCTTCTCCAGCCCATAAAGGGACAGCGAGATCTTCCGACTTCTTGCACCCAAACATTTGAGAGGCAGGAAAGGAAGTTTGAAACATTTTTTTTTTTTTTTAGTTTTACATCTGCCGGTTGAAATTCAGCATCTCTCTTGCCACCAGATGACTCCCTTCTCATTTTTGCAACTGTTCCCAGGCTGCTCTTCGTTGCCCCAGATTGGGGTAAAGGAGAAGCTTGCCTCCCCTTCTCGAGACCCCTTCTCTGTACAACGTGACCCCTTTTTAAAAGTCCCTTTCCTTCCATATGTTCTTTCTCATTCTCAAGATGGGTGGCAAACAGGCCGGTGATAATACAGATAATTTCTTGAACTGAAACTTGAGTTCTTCAGAAGAGACATGCTGCTCCAATACCACAATTAAACACACCACTCTCTTGCACACCGAGACAGAAGAAACACACACACACACACATACACACACACACATGCATACACCAAGTGTTTAATAAGGATCCGGGGTAGCCGATCTACCTGGTCTTTTGCAACCCAGGTCCTCTTCACACCTCACATTTTTAAGGGTAGCTCTTTAAAAGCAAGACAAACTGGTTTTTGTCATTTTTTTTTTTGCAATCGTCCTTGCATGGCACTGAATGGCAGACCCAGGTTTTTGGCAGGATATTGTCTGAAACAGCTTTCGGGAATGTGTGTGTGTGTGGGGGGGGGGGGTCTTCCCCAGGCCCCTTCCCTCCCACCCATTCTGCAACCTCTGAAGGTGCTCCCAAGAGTCTTCCATTCAACGAACACTGAACTGAAACCAACAACAAATGGCGTGGATTATAAACATTAGAAATTAGACATTCTGCATGCCCTCGGCGGGGACCAAGCAGTAAAATTCTCCAGCGCCGAGCAAGGACCAAATACCTGCTCGGGTGCAGTTGCCATTTTATTCACCAGAGGGCAGCAGCTGCAGCCGTTAGAAATAGAAAGGGGTGGGTGTTTTTCAACCATTAAGATGAGTAGACTTCAACTCCCAGAATTCTCTAGCTAGCTGGGTAGGGAATTCTGGGAGTTGAAGTCCATCCATCTGACGAAGCCACAGAGGTTGAAAAAAAAATGCTAATCTAGGCCTAGATGATTCCCAGCGCCCAGAGTATAATGCCCTCCGAAAAAAATGTCCCATGCAGCGGTGCCCTCTCCTCCCCAGCCCAGCAGATATTTTGGAGAAGCCGCACAATGAAAAGAAACGGAGGAGAAACAGGGAGGCTCAAGCAAAACGCCTTGTAAATGAGGCTGGATGGATCCACTAAGACATGGGGTGTCCAACCTTGGCAACTTGAAGACTTGTAGACTTCAACTCCCAGAATTCTGGGAGTTGAAGTCCACAAGTCTTCAAGTTGACAAGGTTGGACACCCCTGCACTAAAGCCTCCTTGGTCAAAATGGAGGTTTTCTTGAGGCCGACAGCTTCTCTGCTTCTCCATGAGTGAACAGAGCGAGACAGGCATTGGAGTGCGCCTCCCTGCTTGTCGAAAAGTCAAAAATCAAGCCACCGACACACGCACACTCCCCTGGTGCCAACCCCCCCCACCCCGAAGCACAGATTAAAGGGGCAGGAGGCTGCCATTGCCAGGCTGGTGGGAAGCCTCACATCTTCGACTGGCACAACCGGTGCAAAGGAAAAACCTTTTAAAAACTGGATTCCTAAAACGATAAAAACACGGCTGGAGGGGGGGGGCGTTGCAGAGGGACAGAGAAAGGCAGCAACATCGCAGAGGCTTTCGGAAAACCAGCTTTCATCTGGGGAAACGTCAAGGCTCTGATCTTGGCGGCCGCCAAGGTCATGTGTGAATGCAGTGGGAGGAAGCCGGAGGTAGGGGGAGAGGGGGGATCGCTTAGGGACCCTGCATAGCTGCTTCTTTGGCCCCAAAACCGAAGGCAGAACGTGACAGAGAGACTCTGGAGGAGGACCAAACCCGAAGCAGCCGGGAGAAGACGTGGTGACAAAGGGGGCTCTCCTTGCTGCAGTCGAAACAGACTTCTAGTGGTTCTCACAATTGCGTGCAGTGGCTAAAATTACCCCAAGAACGGCGCTTCTCAACACCTCAGCAACTGGAAGATGGCCGGACTTCGACTCCCAAAGCCGGCTGGGGAATTCTGGGAGTTGAAGTCTAGCCATCTTCCAAGTCGACCAGATCTGAGCAACGTTGCTCCGGGAAAGCGTAAACGCATGACGGTTGCTGGAGGTCGGCAGAGGGGCCAGTCGCCCACCTGAGCAGCCAGTTGTCTTTCTAAGAAGGCGCCCAACCCCCAACCCCAACCCCCCCCTCCCCCGGTGTCCCCTGGGAGCTCCCCGAAAGAGAACGCTCCAAAGCCCAGCTGTGTTCTTCCTCTGCAAACATTTGCAGGCTGGGCTGTGAGGAAGCAAGTGGAGCTCCTGCCTGCTGCAATGCAGGAGAAGACAGGAAGGAAGGAAGGAAGGAAGGAAGGAAGGAAGGAAGGAAGGAAGGAAGGAAGGAGGGAGGAAGGGAGGGAGGGAGGGAGGGAGGGAGGGAAGGAAGGAGGAAGTGGGGAAGGAAGGAAGGAAGGAAGGAAGGAAGGAGGGAGGGAGGGAGGGAAGGAAGGAAGGAAGGAAGGAAGGAAGGAAGGAAGGAAGGAAGGAAGGAAGGAAGGAAGGAAGGAAGGAAGGAAGCCAGCCGTCTGGATCTCCAGGGTCAGTTTTGCAGCTGGGGTGGCCTCGTACAAAACACAACCGAGAACGAACGATGTTTAAAAACGGACCCCAGAGGCAAAACCCGGCCGTGTTTGGGAGCCGCGCTACAATCGCACAAGGCGCCTTGGGTGCTCGCCCGAGAGTCCACCAAGTCCTGCGGGCTAAATGGCCTCCCCAGTTCGGGTGTCTTCCCCATTCATCAAGGGGCAGTTCAGGCGGTTGTTGTCCGTATCCACGGCTCGGCTCCCACCTTCCACCTGGACACAGCAGGATTTGGTCCCATCGGCGGCGTCCTGTGACTGGTAGCCCCCGCCTCCTGGGGGGCCCTGGCTGCCGTTGAGGGGGGCCTTCTCCTGCACCGGAGCCCTGCTGGACTCGGGAACGCTGCAACCCTGCACTTTGGTTTTGGCCTTCAGCTTGTCGTGGTAGGAGAAGAAGCCCACCGCCACGGCCACTGCCAAGGTCATGGAGAGCAGGACTGTCACGGTCACAAACTGGACCCAGTAAGAGCGCCATTCGCCCACGGGCACCGCCTGGTGCTCCAGGCTGCCTTTGCCGCTGCTGGCGCCGTCCACGGGGAGGTCGCTGCGCACGTCGTACCAGGCCACCCGGTGCCGGTAGCCGTTCTCGCTGGCCCAGCAGGCGTATTCGCCCAGCGTGCGGCTGTGCACAAAGACAAGCAGGCCGGTGTGGTCTCGGAGGGTCAGCCCCTCCTGGGATGGTAAGCCGCCTTCCGGGTAGGTCCAGGAGTAGTTGGCCAGGGCAGAGACCTGCGGGCAGGGCAGCCGCACCAGGGAGTTGAACGGGCTGGTCAACACTGCAAGGAAGGAAAGCAAGGGTGAAGGTGTGACTCGGCTCCCGGAGGGACGAAAACAGCTCCTTGCTCCACGGACCCCTTTCGGTGAGTGCGGCGGGGTGGGGAACGACGACGCTTCCAACTTAAGAAAAAGTTCCTTGTGGCTGTACGGCCGGAGAGACTGACCCAAAGGCTCCGCCCAAGAGGCAGAGGGGGAGTCCAGCTCCCTTCCCTTTGGGCACAACCGCCAGGTGCCAAGGCAACTTACACAAAGAGTGTCAGACAAACTCTTTCCTTTTGAGAACAAAGGAGAAAACACCACGCTGGCCACTTTGACCCCGGGGCCAGACCCTCCTCCCCGGGCCGGCCCTCCCTCTTCTGCCCAGGGGAGGAGGTGGTGCCAGGGCCTCGTGGCACCCGCTGGGGCAGCCTTGATGCGCAAGGCCGACTGGCCCAACGTGAGCTAAAGGCCGTTCCTCCGCTCTACCTTTCAGGGAGACTCCATCAGAGTCATTCTTCGACCTTGGCATGGCTCGTCCCTTCCCGCTGTGGCGCTGGCACACGGCCTCGGCCTTCCCCTGCTCCACATCCTGCAGCCACGTCCTGGAAAGAAGGGAGGGAGGGAGGGAGGGAGGGAGGTCCTGGAAGGACGAGGAAGGAAGGAAGAAGGGAAGGAGGGGAAGGAAGGAAGGAAGGAAGGGAAGGAAGGAAGGGAGGGAGGAGGAAGAAGGAAGGAAGGAAGGAAGGAAGGAAGGAAGGAAGGAAGGAAGGAAGGAAGGAAGGAAGGAAGGAAAGGAAGGAAGGAAGGAAAGAAGTGTGTCACAGCGAGGCCTCCTCCGCACAACCGCTAACTGTCAGCAGGCAACACTTGGGCAGTCGCACAGCGAGCCGCTCAATGGACAACCCTGCCCTATAGCTTGCCCCCATATCCTGGCACAGAGACCACCCCCAAGCCATTTGCAGATTGCACCCACCCAACTGTCTGTTATCCCCACAAAAGTACAGAGAGCATAAAATATTGAATATAGCATGGAAGGGACCTTGGAGGTCATCTAGTCCAACCCCCCTGCTCAAGCAGGAAACCCTGTATCATTTCAGACAAATGGTTGCCTTGAAAACCTCCCGCGATGGAACAACCCACAACTTCCAGAGGCAAGTCCTCGACTTACAACTGTCACTGAACCCACAATTACAGCCATTAAGCAGGTCACTGCGTGGCTGCACCCGATTTTTTGAATTTTGTGTGTGTGTGTGGAGTCCATTGTCTGGTTTCTTTTGCCTGAAACCAGAAATGAATGCCAGTTTCCAGGGTGGGTAAAACATTATAAATTGCGTCCGCGTGACTGTAAATGCAGGCTGGTTGCGCAACTGTCTTCTGGGCCAAGCCAGCCTGCCTCTGATCCCCAGCCAGAGCCTCCCTACGAGGCAGATGGGCGGTTTCTAAGTTAGACACATAAGGAAGCATATAAAATAATGATCTCCGCTGCCCAGCAGGTTGAAGGTCGGGGAAATCCAGTGGATCCAAACCAACACAAACCCTGGGAATCCTGTAGAAAAAAGGGGTCTCCAACCATGCTGGCTGAGGAATTCTGGGAGTTGAAGTCCACAAGTCATCCGCTTGCCAAGGTTGGAGACCCCTGCTGTGAAACGAACACACACACACACACACACACACACACACTCACACGCCCCTCTCTTCCCTCCCTCTCTTGCTCACCTGTTTCTGGGGTCCTCCCCAACCGCCCGGCACAAGCGCCCATCCCAGGCGCAGTACGGATCGCGTGCCAACAGGCAGCTGGCACAGGTGGCATACACACTGCAGTTGGCCAATCGGACTTCTAAGATCCCTTCGGAGTAGCCCACGTAGAGGATGCCCTAGGAAAAGAGGAAGGGGTCTTTGGCACCACATTCTTCCGGAAAAGGAAAAGCCAATTCCGGACAAAATTCCCTCAGTTTGGGGAATTTCACCTCGTTCATTATAATTATCCGCTTCAAGGTTCATCAAAGAGAGAAAACTAGCCACCGTTTTATTATCTCATTCGTATGACTGCATTCACATTCGCAACAGTAATACTACTACTAAATGTGCAAATGATACAACAGTGGTGGGACTCATCTCCTTGGTGTGTGTGTGTGGGGGGAGAGGGAGGAGTCTGCCTACCGAGATGTTGCTTTCATGGTGTGGAGACCATAACTTGGTCCTCCACACCAATAAGACCAAGGAGCTGATAGTGGACTATATAGAAGGAACAGATCAGACCTCCAGCCCTTTGCTTCTCAAGGGAGACCGAGGGGAGCAAGTGGCCAGTTTTAAGTTTCTGGGTGTTACCCTAAAAGAGGACCTGACCTGGGGGGCTCACATTGCAGCCCTGGTCAAAAGGGCCCAGCAGAGATTCTACTACCTGAGGCTTCTCAGGAAACAACAACCGAATGGAAAACTGCTGGGGACCTTCTACCGCTGCACCAGAGAGAGTATCTTAACTGACTGCACCTCTGTAGGGTTTGCCAATTGCACAGGGGCAGATAGGACAGCACTCCAGAGGGTGAATGTCATGGCCCCTCAGAAGATCATGGGGTGCCCTCTCCCCTCTTTGGAAGAGCTTTAGAGCTCCCACTGCCTTAAGAAAGTTCAGAACATCCTCAAAGATCCATCTCATCCTGGGCAACCCTTTTTTTTTTTAACTATTACCATCTGGCAGACGGTACAGGAGAATAATAAAAACAAGGACAAATAGGCTGAAAAACAGCTTCCATCCCAGGGCAGGATCTGAATTCTACTGTATAATGTAATATTAATGCAATATCGGGTTTTCCATTCAATAGAACGTGAAGGATGTGTGTTTGTGTTTTATTTTTATAGTCATTACGTACACGGAAGATGGCGTTTAATTTCATTGTGTGAGGTGCAATGAGAATAAAAGTAAACTAAGCTAAAACATTTATGCTGGTTGAAGGTTGATCTTCTCGCATTTTTTTCCTGACCAAACCCCTCGGAGGAAGACTTGGGCCAGAAAAGGGGGTCCCGGAAGAGGTCCCTCTCCCCTCCAATTAAAAACACCCCCTCCCCGGGCTGATGAGGAAGGCCCACCTTCTCGGGAACCAGCAGCAGGTTCTGGACGGGTTCCGGCCTCTCAAACAGCTGCACCTCCTCAATGATGTGAGCTTTGCGTCCGACCACCACCGCCTTGTGCAGGGAGCCTCGGTCTGCAGGGAGGAGCAGAGGTGGGGGGGGGGGCTGCCCGTCAGAGGAGGGGGGGGCTCCTACTCAGCCTCCCCCCCCCCCCAACCCGATGATTTGGGTCAGATTTGGAAAAACAAGGCAGCACCCCGGGGTGGGGGGGAGGGATGAACTTCCAAAAAACAAGGCAGGGCTGAACGCCGAGCCAAGGAGAGTTCAGTAAATAGTCTTTTCCCACAACAGTTTGCCAAACAAAAGTGAGTCCTCGACTTACGAGCACAACTGAGCCCAACATTTCTGTTGATAAACAAGGCAGTTGTTAGGTGAGTTTTGGCCCATTTTACGAACGCCCCCCCGCTACCCTGGCAGAGATATCTCTTTCTTACTTTAGCTTTCTTTTTCCTGCGCTTACAATTTTGTTTACAATTTCTTATTTTGAATTTTCAGCTCTCCGCCCCCCACCTCCCCAAAGGGGCAGGACTCAAACCAGGCTTCAGCCTTGGACCAGGGTAGGACGTGACAGCAGCCTCCCAATATCTGAGGGGCTCCCACAAAGGAGGAGGGAGGGGAGGGGTCTTCTGCAAAGCCCCCGGAGGGAGGACAAGAAGCAACGGACGGAAACTAAGCAAGGGAGAGAAGCCACCTGAAACGAAGGAGAAACTTCCTTAATGGTGGGAACAATTAGCCAGTGGGACTGCTTGCCACCAGAAGTTGTGGGTGCCCCCCTCAACACTGGAGGTTTCTAAGAAGAGGCTGGACCGGAATGGTCTAGGGCAGAGGGGCCCAAAATCAAGGCCAACCGGCCACAGCCGGCCTGCAACGGGTTTAGTAGGTCTGGCCTGGAAAGAGCAAAGGACCGGCCCCATTTTCGGCCTGGATGTCCTCCTGCAGCGCCCTGCCGGCCAAGAGAGAGGGAGGGCGAGGGGGCGCCTGTCCCGCCTCCTCCCCCTCCCCTCGACCCATGGGGAACTGCAGTGCGGATCCGGCCCTCCAAGAAATCCAGCCGGACACCCCTGGTCCCCTCCAACTCCGCCGTTCCAGGTGGAGGGAGCCCGCCCTACCTGTGCCCAGGAACAGGACGGTGCAGGCGGTCCCGCAGGCCGCCTGCGCTTGGTGCACCGCGATGCGGGTGTACTTCACGTCCTCCTTCACCAGGAGGGGCTGGTTGTGGACGGGGGCCACCTTCTCATCCATCAAGAAATGGTCCTTCATGAAGGTCAGGGCTTTGTCGGACGAGGGGCCCACCGAACACTGGAGGGAAGGGGGGGAGAACGGTCAGGAGGCGAGACCCAGGGCACCCCACCCTCCCCTGCAGAGGGGGGACACTCACGCTGCCAGGCCGGGGGTCCATGGCGGGGCCACTGTAGGTCATCCATCGGGAGCAGTCCTTGTTCAGCTCCTTGTACTTGCCGGCAAAGGCCTTCTCGATGGCGTCCAGGCTGAAGGCGCAGACGGCTGAGCTGCCGGAGCTCCCGGTCTGCCTGCGGGGGGGGGGGTCGTATGGACAGGCCAGCTGCACCTCAGCCATCCCAAAAGCCCTCTGCACGTGCTCAGGGTCTTTATTGCGGGATTCCCCAAAGCTTGGCAGCTGGATGACTTGTAGGCCTCAACCCCTGGGGGTTCCTCAGCCGGCAAGTCGTCCAGCTGCCCCGGTTGGAGACTGACCCCCCTGCCTTACGAGGCAGGCTGCAGACTCCCCCGTGGCTGCCGGGGGGGCCGCCTCACGTCCCCACCCCACCCCCGTGCAAACCGCCCCGCCTCTTACCACTGAGAAGCGAAGACCCCGTAAAAGAGGGAGCCGCCCCCCGGCTGCGGGAGAGCGAAGACGTGCTGGAGGACGGTGTGGGGGAAGAGCCCCGCCTGGCTGCAAGAGAGCTGGGCCTTCAGGAAGGTGGTCCACTTCTTCTGGAGGACCTTGTCCCCCCCAACGTCGTTCTGTGGGGAAAGACCCTCTCAGGAGGCAGCCTCGGCTATGCCCGCGCTTCCCGGCAGCAGTTGGGTGGTGGCCTGTTTGGGGGCTGTGGACTTCTCCTAGCCCCTCCTGGAGGCCACCAGTAGACTTGACTGGTTTGAGCAGGAGATACGACGGTTAAGCCCGGACCTGAGTCCGCAGGGCGACACTGTTTCCCAGCCTTGAAAACGGCAGGACTCGGTGCTTGCCCTAACGAAGGTTCTGGTCTCCAGCCTCAGCCTTCTCGGCCCAGGCGCCCGGCTGAGGCTCGGCTCGAACGGAGGACGGGGGAAGCCTCTCACCTTGCACACCCGGGCGACACGGGACACGGTCAGTTTCTCAAAGAAGTCAAATTCCTTCGCTGTCTCTTCAAAGAAGAAGTAGATCTTTTCCTCGTCCGGAGGCCCCGGGACGTTGAACGAGGCCACGAACACAGCATCGTCTGTGCAAACACCAAGGGTCAGCTTCTCTTCCGTCCCTTCTCACACAGACACAGAGCGACTGACACTCTCTCTCTCTCTCTCTCTCTCTCACACACACACACACACACACTCACAGTGTGAAGACCCAAAGGGGCGTGGCACAAAAGCAACAGAGTCACAAAAGTAGGCAAAGTCCCTTTAATTCCTCCAACTTGGCCCCCAGCGTCCAGTTATCATCGGCTGGAGGAAAAAAAAACTCTCCCAAAAACAAGTCTTTAAAGGGAAGAAATTCATCCATATAAAGTTCATATAAATTATAAATAAAAACCAACACAAACCACAAGCTGCAGCAATCAACGAGACAGGGCAGGACGAGGAATTGCAGACTTCAAAAGATAACAAATCACACACAGTTGGGAGGACGCCAGAACTCAGATAAGACTTGACCAACAACAATAACACACGCTTTGCTTCCAGCCAGGTGCTGTGCGCAAATGCCCTGTTTAAATCCTGTTTTCCCAGCTGCAGCTAATGAAGGGAATCAGGGCCCTTTCCTCTCCCATAAGCCGTGTTGCTCCCTTATCCATTCCTTCCTGCGTGCCCTAGGATGAAGAGGGTTTGGACCTGGGTCTTCCTCTGAATGCCCAGCCCTACTGTGCCCTTCCCCCGTTTCCTCCACAGCCACTGGAGCCCCCCTCCCGCTCCCGGTCAGCTGCTCAGCCTCCCCCTCCAAGTCAGACTCCAGCAGGGGCAGGACACATAGCAAAGGTGGCTTTTTCCAAAAGGCAACTGGACTTCCTTGCTTTCTCTAGAGTTTTTTTTTTTCTGTTTTCAGTTCTTCAAAACTGAAGCAGCTTCTCGGATAAAAGAAGCGAAATAGTTGCAAGGAAAAAGAAAACAGAGAAAGTCCAGGTGCCTTTTGGAAAAAAAACACCTTTGGGACAACCATGACCTGGATGGTTGAGAATCTATACACACAGAGAGAGAGAGAGACACACACACACACACTCACAAGGGGGGGGGGGCTTGGGCCCCCAACAGAAGCATCCGTTGCTTAGGAGATGCGTTTCTCCTGGTACCCACCAGGTCTTGGTTGCCAAGACGACAGCCAGTCCCCAAACGATGGAGGCGGCCGTGGGAGGGAGGGGCTAAGACCCTTCCCCCTCTGCCTGCTAGTCTCCCCCCCTCCCCACCCCCACCCCCCACCCCTGTGTCTGCTCTCACCATGCAGCCAGGAGAGGAAGCCGTCCGTCTTCAGAACAGTCCGGCTGCCCAGGGTCCGAGAGATGACCGGTTCGTTGCCCTGGAAGTTATTCATGGTGCCCGTGTAGAGCTCTCCACCTGGGGGGGGGCAGGGGGGGGGAGAGAGAAAGCAGACCGTGAGATGGGCCCCCCGCCCCCTTGCAATCCTTCCTGCCTGCTTTCCATCACCGCAAAGCTTCACGGGAGGCCTGAAAACAAAGCCCTGTTTTGTACAAGATAAACTCTTCTCCGGGGGCCGCTCAAAAGCGAGAGGGCAGGACAGACAAACTTAAGAAATGAATAAATAAAATGTCCAAACTTGAAAATGAAGGCCATGATCAGGCTGCTGAGAGAAAGAGTACGCAGAGGCCTATTAAACCGGCAATAAAGAATTATAAATAATCGGCAGCTAGGATTGCATTTGCGCAGAATTGGAAAAACGATAAAATACCAGCCGAGGGGGGAAAAAAATGATTCAGAAAATATTTGAATGCGCAGAGATGAATTGATTAATGCTGGAAATTAAGGAAAAAGAAGAAACTGAATATTATTCGATATGGGATTTATTTCATCAATGGTTAGAAAAGAACACAAGTTGCAATTGAGTAGATGAATATATATAAAAAAAAATCAGTGAAGTTGCTTATAAAGATAACGAATATAGAAGAGGAAATGATTTATGATTTACAAAGAAAATGTCAGTACTGTTATATTGGTTAAAAATATTAATTATGAGTGTTAGCACAAGATATATGCACCCAGTCAAATGAAAGATGAAATTATTGTAACTATTTAAAAAAAATAAATTGGGCAGCAAAAAAAGAATTATAAATAACAGAAAAAAACAATAGAGTAGCAGCTGATAGAAGTTATTCCAACGGGGGTTTAAGGGACCGGAGACTAAAACGTAGGAAGATCAATTGCTGAATTGGGTACGTCTAGTTTAATGAAAAGAAGGATCAGGGGCGACGGGATAGCGGCGTTCCAGTATTTGAGGGGCTGCCCCAAAGAAGGCCGGGGGGTGGGTGGGCGTCCAAGCTATTTTCCAAAGCACCAGAGGGCAGGACAAGAAGCAACGGAAGGAAATGAATCCAGGAGGGAAGCAACCTGGAGCTAAGGAGAAATTTCCTAACCTTGGGAACAATTAACCAGCGGAACTCCTTGCCACCAGAAGTTGTGAATGGTCCACCGCTGGAGGCTTTGAAGAAGAGACTGGGCAGCCACTTATCCTGCTTGAGTAGCGGGGTGGACTAGAAGACCCCCTCCAAAGGTCGCTTCAATTATTCTATAAACACCTGGGGGCATGAATAGAGGGAGGGTCTCCGAACCGAGGGAGCAGGCTCCATCTTAGGACCCTGAACCTGATGGCAGGAAGTCCCGTCTTCGCTCTTCTCCTCCTCTTTGGGCCCCCCTCATCCTCAGCTTTGCTGGCTGGGGGATTCTGGGAGTTGAAGTCCGCCAGGCTTAAAGTCGCCAAGGTTGGAGACCCCCTGCTCTACGGCACAGACCCCCTCGGTGGATGCTACAGACCCGACCCGCCCCCCCCCCCCCGGCCAGGTCAGCTCTGAAATGACAGCCTGCCCATCCTTCTGGGTTGGACTACACCCCCCAGAATCCCCAGCACCGCGGCCTTGGGATCGGAGAGATCGAGAACTGAGGTCGGGCAAGGGGTCAGGGAAGCTGTTGGAAAGGATCCGTGCGTCCTTCAGGAAAGAGAAAAGGAAAGAAAAGAGAAAAAAAAACGGGCTGCGAGGCGCGAGGAATGAGAATCGGAATAGAAATCTGGAAGAGGGACCTGGGAGGTCTTCTAGTCCAGCCCCCTGCTCAAGCAAGAAAAAACTATACCATTTCAGAGAAATGGCTGTCCAGTCTCTTCTTTAAAACCTCCAGTGCTGGAGCAGCTGCAACTTCTGGTGGCAAGCTGTTCCCCTGGCTAATTGTCCTCGCGGACAGGAAATTCCTCCTTGGTTCTAGGTTGGGTCTCTCCTTGATCAGTTTCCAAGCAGGAGACCCTCCACCATTCCAGACAGGTGGCTGTCCAATCTCTTCTGGAAGGCCTCCAGGGGTGGGGCCCCCACAACTTCTGGTGGCAAGCTGTTCCCCTGGCTAAATTGCCTTCACCGTTACGTTTCTCCTTCCTTCCAGGTTGCTTCTCTTTGGGGTTAGTTTCCGTCCACGGTTTCTTGTCCCGCCCTCTGGTGCTTTGGAGAATAACTGGACGCCCCCGGGTCTTTGGGGCAGCCCCTCAAATACTGGGAAGGCTGCTATCCTATCATAAGGAGCCTCGGTGGTGCAGTGGTTAGAGCGCAGGACTGCAAGCCAGCCCCACTGCAACTTGGCAGGTCGAATCCCATTCAGGCTCCAGGTCGACTCGGCCGCTGGAAAGCACTATAAAGCGGTATATAAGCCTAAGGGCTAGTGCTATATCACTCCTAATTCTTCTTCTCTCTGGACTAGCCAGACCCAAAACCTGCCGCCATTCTTCATATACATTTTGAGTCTCCAGGCCTTTGATCCTCTTCGTTGCTCTTCTCTGAACTTTTTCCAAAGTCTCAACATCTCCCCAGGGCCTCCCCCCGCCCCTCCCGGCTCCCCCCAGGTGCCCGTCTCTGCTCACCCACAATGAGCGCCGTGTTCTGGTGCCGCGGGTCGAAGGGGCAGAGCCCTTTGCCTTCCTGCAGGAGGGGCTGCCCTTTGGCATCGGCCACCAGCGTGAAATTCTCCACGTCCTGGCAAGGCAAGAAAAGATGGGGGAGTGAAGGGAAATATCTCCCCCAAGGAACAGGCAGGGCGGGCCCCCCCTGCCTTCCACAGCGCCCCACCCCACCACAATGCCTCGACAATAAAAGATAACCCACAATTTGCTCCCAACAGCTGGCTGCACGCAACTTCCCTTTTTAAACACAGTTTTCCCAGCTGCAGCTAAGGAAGGGAATCAGGGCCCTTTCCTCCCCCGTAAGCCACGCAACCCACGCTGCTCCTTACTCCGTTCCTCCCTGCGTGCTCTAGGATGAAGAGCGGGTGGGCCTAGACGGGGGAGGGATTCAAAACTTTTAACAACTGGTTCTGTGGGAGTGGCTTAGGGGGTGGGTGTGGTTTGGTAGTCATGTGACTGGGTGGTGATGTTATTGGCTGGGCGTGGCCAATTCAATATCACTCCCATCGAGGCACGCATCTCCTCGCCAGGCCTCACGTGATTGTGGGCATGCTGCAACGGTCGTAAGGGTGAAAAACGGTCACAAGTCACTTTTTTCAGTGCCATTGTAACTTTGAATGGTCCCTCCACACCACCAAAGTACCAGCAAAGGAGGGGAAAAATACTCCAGAGAAGTTCCAGAGACAGGAAGTCTAGTCCTGCCAAGAATGTTAATAAGGGCTAACGGAGAGGCAGTTTCTGTAAGCAACACCAGAATGTTTCCTTCCTGCCTTCCTTACAGGATTAGCCCAGAAATTTCTTCTAACAACGGTTCTCCCAACTACTTAGAATGTTAACAACCGGTTCTAGCGAATAGGTGCGAACCGGTAGAATCCCACCCGTGGGCCTGGGTCTTCCTCTGACTTCCCTCTCCCTTGTTCTACCTCCCCCCTGCTCTGCCCAGCTGGGCGTTGCCCTTCCCCAGTTTCCTCCACAGCCAACAGAGCCCCACCCCCGCTTCCTGTCGGCTGCTCGGCCTTCCCCTCGGATTCCGACAGAGACACGACAGGTTGCTACCACACTGTCGTCCCAAGTGGGACGGAAGGGAGACCGTGAAATCCACGGGTGTCAATTGAATTGGGCAAACCCGAGGTTGGTTCAATCGGGCCCCCCGACACCGTGACCCTTGGCACGCCAGCCGACTGCAGAGGTGAATGAATATGCGGGCCTAGAAACCAGGCACCCGGCGAGTTCTAGTCCCGCTTGAGACAAGAAAGCCGGCTGGGTGACTTTGGGCCACTCCACCTCTCAGCCCAATCCACCTCGCAGGGTCGTTGTGGTGGGGAAACTAGGAGGAGGAAAGAATATTAGGCGTGCTTGCTGCCTGGAGTTGTTTATAAAGCAATAAAGGCAGGATAAAAAAATCTAAGAAATAAAAATAAATAAAAGGCCAGAAGTAGGCCACAGAAGCATGCATTCCTGGCCTGGAATTAACCCTGATTCCAAACTCTGCCAAGGAACGCGATGAACTTGTGCTTATAATTAGTAATACTGGAAGGAATGCAAGGCCAAGCAGCTGCCCCGCCCTTTTCTTTCTTGCATTTCGAGGGTCTCCCAGGTGTGGGGGAAGAGAGGAGACCCTCTGCCACCCAAAACGACCCTTCCGCCTTCCACTCAGGGTCCGTTCGTGTACTTATACGTGGGGGGAAAACAGCAATAACAACCAAGTGGCTTGTGAGTAAAGAGGGACGGGGCCCCTGCGAGACCCTTTCCGCTGCTCCCCGGGAGACTCACGATGTAGGCGCAGGTGGGGCTGAAGGCGTAGGTGCCACAGGTGTAAAGGTGGGTCTTGTTCAGCTGAACCAGGATGCGGATGAAGTTGAAGCACTCGGTCTGCGGAAGGAGAACCGGGAGGGGGGGGGAAGGCAAGTCAGTTTCTGTTTAAATTTTGCTCAGCGCGCGCACACACACACACACACACACCCCACACACACGAGAAACGGTCCTTAAGAAGCAGAACTGAGCCAGGAAATTGGGGGGGTGGGGGTGGAAATCAGATTTCACTTTTGCACTTTTTTTTCACTTTTTTGGTTTGATCATTTCCTGAATTTATTTTCCCTTCATTTATTGAGTCCTTTTTCTTGGGAGTCTTCAATTCTCTCTAAGCATCTCTAGGATCCCCCCCCCCCAAAAAAATCCCCACCCTTAGATAGCAATTCAGGGGAGGGGAGGGGTGTGTGTACTATGTTAAATGCTTTTTGGGGGGAGTTGAGGGTTACAAACAGTCTACAATTAAGTCCTCAACTTACAGCTGGTGGCTTAGCAATTGTCGAAAGTGACAACCTACCTTAAAAGGGGGGGGGGTTGTTATCAGGATCTGACATTCTGATGGTGCCCCCCCCCCCATAGGACCTCGTCCTAAAACAGTTTAGCGGCAGGTTGGCACTTCCAGCCACAGCCAACAAAAAAAAGCAACGGGCTCACTTACACAACCATGACATTTTGCACCTAACAGATGCCACGTTCGCTTAACGGCTGCTGTAAAAAGGTAATCCACAACTTACAACCATTCGTTTAGTGACCGTTTGAAGTTACAAGGGCGCTGAAAAAAAAGGGGACAGGACCATTTTTCACAATTGCAACCAGGGCAGCCACCTGGTCAATGTTGGGACACGCGGCAACTGACTCGTAGTTATGTCGGATGCAGTGTCCCTTGGGTCGCGTGATCGCTTTTTGAGACTTTCCGAAAGGCAAAGACAAGGCGGGTTCACTTAACAACCGGGTGACTTAAGAACCGCAGCAAGAAAAGGTATAAAACAGGGCATCTAACATCTGCCTTGCTAAGCGGTTCTGACCCAAACCTTGTTCTAAGTAAACAAACCCCATACAGAGATAAAAGCAAAAGCTTTTAATGATTCTTTATGAATTCCGTTCCTTCCCGGTTAAAAGGCTGTTTCAAACTCATTGATAAGAACGAGCCTTGCCAAGGTGGTGCAAGGCTGCCAAGAACACTAGATAAA